>NW_022449119.1:0-1688 GCF_009761245.1 Sapajus apella | reverse complement strand
AATAAGTTAAGAACAACAAAAGTTGATTTTGTGTTATTGACACAAAACGTATAATTGATATGTCATTGCGCTGTGTCTTGCCACATCCCAGTGTATGCTTACTTCTTAGATCTTTAATTTATATTAAATAAAAATTGCATTGGATTAAAACTGTTGACTTCACAAAGTTGTTGGCCTCATTCCAACATGTAAACACTACTAAGCTCCCTTCCTGGCAAGAAACCCACAAACACCATCAAGTGCTTGCAAGCAATGTCAGATCAACAAGTTCTCCTCATTTTTAACCAATGCGTGCTTTATATTTTCAAGTGGGTATTTGCCTCATGGTTTGCTTGGAGGGTGACTGTCCTCTACTGAAGTCTCGAACTTTACAAATCTCACTTCCAAGTCAATAAATTATAACACATTTTATGAATCATAGAACAGTGTTTAATATTTGGCATCACTGATTGGTAAAAAATCTTTCTCATGGGTGATACATTTGCTTACAGGTACAGATATGTGTATCACAGCATTTATTTAATGTATTTTTCTACTGTAGAATATATTTAATTAAATGATAACATCAAATTCATCCTGTCATATGTAATTAGGTATTTTCTATAAGTGGAAAACACAACAGAATCTGACAACCATTGCTGGGTGTTATGGGGTCATCGCTCTGGAAAAAAAAAGTGTGTTCTCATCTAGTTTATTTTTACCTTGACATTCCCCGTGTCCTGCAGTTCCACCCTGGGGTGTAAACTCAGGGAAACCCACTCATACAATCCAGGACACACAGGCGAGAATGTTCAGGGCAACGTTTGTCCAAAAAACAAAATGCCTGGTGAAAACATACGTCATGTAAGCCGAAAAGGACAAAGACATAGAGGAATATGCAAGCCGCTGACTGCAGTCTATCTGTTGGTAAATTTAAACAAGAGGTGTGCAGTGTTATGAGCATAGCGGTATCATTTTACAATCAGAAACACAAAACCAACTGTCCTTTGTTCTGTGTTTAAAACTTAAACATATACACACACACACAAATATTAACGGATGATAGCTATGATATGGAAGACACATATTTACAAAAACAACGCAGAAAACGTTCAAAATCGTGTGTGTGTGCTTTGAGAAGTTCTGGGACGGGTGAGAGACGAAGCATGAGTTGATCCTATTCCTGTGAAAATGCTCCGTTTTTTTCAAGTGGTGATTTTCTGGAAGAGAAACATAGAGATCTGTGTCTTCAACCACGAGTCAAGGAAGGATTTCAGAGAAATCATCAAGAACCAGGATTTGCAATCTTGGTTCTGTGTTAATAACACAAAATCAATTTTTGTTGTTGTTAGCTTACTGAAGCACGAAAGAAAACTTTAAGAACTTGAAAATAGTCCCCAGTTTGCAAGTAATTAATTTGCAACTTTGAACATAACACAATAAATATTTCAGTTTTATTGTACAATCATTTTACAACACTGATAATGAATCTATTTTCATTTGGCAGGAAAATGTGCGTAACAGAAATCGAATCATGCATAGTTCTCAAAAAAGGCAATAAGACATTAAGATACCGTTCTACAATTTTGCATGTGGAAAAGTTAAATTTGAAATTTAGATATTAGTGGGTTGGTCAGTGTTGGGGTTCAGGTCGGGCCTTTACTAGGGGCTATGTTGAACCAGAATACTGTCTGTGTCACCCCCTATGT
>NW_022449118.1:845-1689 GCF_009761245.1 Sapajus apella | reverse complement strand
GAAACATGTAGTTCAAAGTTCTCTACTTTGTGTTCGATCCCCTTAGGAAGTTGCATCTATGTTTAGATTCAAAGAGTTAGAAACAGGTTTCTTTAAAAAGCTGCGTATGGATATTCCAGAGAGAATTAGACTATAGGTTGTAATGAGAAATATCTTGCTCTTAAACAAAAACGCAGCTATCTAGCAGAATGGTTGTCAAGCTGTACAATCAACTTACAGAGTTAAACTGATGTGTGTGTGCAGCAGTTCAGAAATCCTTTCTTTGGAGAATCTGGAAACAGATATTTCCAGCCTTATACAGGCATATAAGAACTAGCAGTAAGACTGCGTTTAAAACACAGGAGAAACGTCTAGTTGAAACTGCTCTGCTTTGTGTTCGTTCAGCTTAGGAAGTTGAATCTATGTTTACATTCAGCGAGTTACAAACACGTTTCTTCGAAAAGGTGCATTTGGGTATTCCAGAGTGAATGTGTTTATAGCCTGTAAAGAGAAAATCTTGCTCAAAAACAAAAGCGCTGCTATCTAGTAGGATGATTTTCAAGCTACACAATCAAGCGGCGGAGTTTAACTGATGTGTGTGTGCAGCAGATGAGAAATCGTTTCTTTGGAGATTCTGGAAAAAGATATTTCCAGCCATTTACAGGCATTTGAAAACTAGCAGTAAGACTGCGTTTAAAACACAGGAGAAACATATACTTCAAAGTGCTCTGCTTTCTGTTCGTTCCCCTTAGGAAGTTGCATCTAAGTTTAGATTCAAAGACTTAGAAACAGGTTTCTTTAGAAAGCTGCGTTTGGTCATTCCAGAGAGAATCAGACTATAGGCTGTAATGAGAAATATCTTGCT
>NW_022449118.1:0-745 GCF_009761245.1 Sapajus apella | reverse complement strand
GATATTTCCAGCCTTATACAGGCATATAAGAACAAGCAGTAAGACTGCGTTTAAAACAAAGTGTAAAAGTCTAGTTTAAACTGCTCTGCTTTGTGTTCGTTCACCTTAGGGAGATGCATCTATCTTTCGATTCAGCGAGTTAGAAACACGTTTCTTCTAGAAGCTGCGTTTGGATATTCCAGAGAGAAGGAGTCTGTAGGGTGTAATGTGAAATATCTTGCTTTAATAGAAAAACGCAGCTATCTACCAGAATGGTTGTCAAGCTGTACAATCAACTTACAGAGTTAAACTGATGTGTGTGTGCAGCAGTTGAGAAATCGTTTCGTTGGAGAGTCTGGAAACTGTCATTTCCAGCCATACAGGGGCCTATGAGAACTAGCAGTGAGATTGCGTTTAAAACACAGGAGAAACATCTAGTTCAAAGTGCTCTGCTTTGTTTTCGTTCACCTTACTAAGTTGCATCTATGTTTAGATTCAGCGAGTTAGAAAGTCGTTTCTTCTAAAAGCTGCGTTTGGATAGTCCAGAGGGCCCGAGACTATAGGCTTTACAGAGACATATCTCACTCTAAAACAAAAACGCAGCTATCTAGCAGAATGGTTGTCAAGCCATACGGTCAACTTACAGAGTTAAACTGATGTATGTGTGCAGCAGTTCAGAAATCCTTTCTTTGGAGAATCTGGAAACAGATATTTCCAGCCATATACAGGCATATAAGAACTAGCAGTAAGACTGCGTTTAAAACAC
>NW_022449117.1:1079-1689 GCF_009761245.1 Sapajus apella | reverse complement strand
TAATTTTTGTATTTTTAGTAGAGACAGGGGTTTCACCATATTAGCCAAGCTGGTCTGGAATTTCTGACCTTGTGATCCGCCTGCCTCAGCCTCCCACAATGTTGAGATCACAGGCATGAGCCACCACACCTGGCCACAACGGGGGTTTTAAAAAAAGAATGGGTGATTTCTGAGTTGAACATTAAGCATTGATTGGATATACATTGTTCTTCATATCATAAATTTCAGGACTCAAACTTCTGGGCTCAAGATATGCTCCCACTTTGGCCTCCCAAACTGCTGGGATTACAAGTGTGAGCCATTGCACAAATAACTTTTCGATAACCATTCCTGAAGTGTTCATGGCCCATGCTAATTGATCAATCATCCAGACCTGCCAACGAAAGATGAATCTGTTACTAATTTCAAAGCTGGCTTGGAAGCTTTTCCTAGGACCTCCCGGTCAACCCAACCAGCCATAGCCATCCCCTTTGTAAACGGACTCTTTCCTGAGATTAATGGGATTAAATCTCCCCTGAGATTAGTGAAAAAAAAAAAAAAAAAGACAGGGAGGGAAGCTACCAGTTTCTCTAAACTAGCAGAACATTCCAAAAGGACCATAGAACAAGAT
>NW_022449117.1:367-979 GCF_009761245.1 Sapajus apella | reverse complement strand
TCTCTAAACTAGCAGAACATTCCAAAAGGACCATAGAACAAGATAGGACAAAAGGTCAAATGAATGGCCTTGCAACTTCAGGGCAACCAAAAACCTAGAATGATCTTAGCACTTGTCCCAATATGCAACTGTTAAGCCAGCAGTTTTTAAAAAATCTGTTTCTGTCTTTGTACTGTCACCCTGAAGAAAGAAACTGAAGGTCAGGCATGGTGGTTCATCTCTGTAATCCCAGCACTTTGGGAGGTTGAGGCAGGCAGATGACTTGAGGTCAGGAGTTCGAGACCAGCCTGGCCAACATGGTGAAACCTCGTCTCTATTAAAAATACAAAAATTAGCCAGGCGTGGTGGTGGGCGCCTGTAATCCCAGCTACTCGGGAGGCTGAGGCAGGAGAATCATGAAGACATGAAAATGAGTCTTCCTGCCTGTAGGCAACTGTGTAAGGGCATTTTGTTCTTTCTTCTCTTGTTCCAAACTAACTGATACATTAAAATGCTATCAGGCTGGACTGACACCTGTAATCCCAGCACTTTGGGAAACTGAGGTGGGTGGATCACCCGAGGTTAGGAGTTCGAGACCAGCCTGGCCAACATGGTGAAACCTCATCTCTACAA
>NW_022449117.1:0-267 GCF_009761245.1 Sapajus apella | reverse complement strand
CCAGCCTGGGTGACAGAGTGAGACTCCATCTCAAAGGGAAAAAAAAAAAAACAACTGAAGACAGAAACTAAAGCAAAACTAATATAAGTAGAGACTCTTTGTGGGTCAAATTAGAGGACGGCAACCTGAAAGACACAGATTCAAGCTGTCCTGAATATATGATATCTGTTCTGATTATCAGCAGTTACAAGGGTTTTGTTTGTTTGTTTTTTGTTTATTTTTTTGAGATGGAATTTTGTTCTTGTTGCCCAGACTGGAGTGCAATGG
>NW_022449116.1:478-1689 GCF_009761245.1 Sapajus apella | reverse complement strand
AAAAAAAAAAAAAAAAAAAAAAAAAAAGAACTTATTTATGTAACCAAATAGCACCTGTTCCCCCAAAACCTATTGAAATTTTATAAAAAGTCTACATTCCACAAATGTTGCTTAAAATTTTATAAAATGATCACTCTCCTCGGTAAATGACTCCAAGAATTTTTATAATCCCATAAATCACTTTATAATTTGTGTAAAATAATTTTGATAAAAATATCATTTAAATGGTGTTACTGCATGTGATTTTTAGTAATTCAGACAAAATTCTCTGTTTTAATAAAAATTGAAAAACATATATCCAGTAAACAAAATAGCATAAAACAAATTTTTTTCCAAATGATATAATTGGCTTCATTGATCTTAAATTCTGTTCATTGTTTTTAAAATCTATTAACTGGAGTATACGGATACTGTTAAAATGTTACAGCTTGCAATTTGATTTTATAAAAAAAAATGCTTTCAACACATTTTTTCCCATAAATCAAAAACTATGCTCTGAGGCACATTTATAACTTTGGTTCAGCCTGTACAGCTGAGCAAACATTTTATCTAATAAATTTAATTAAGAATTCAAATCTGCATTAGAGATGAACTAAATGGAAAATGTAACCCTTAAAAAATAGGATTAGAGGACTCCTTTTTTTTCTGCATATCTTCTTCATAACACTTTCTCCAGAGAGTTTCCTGGGCAAAATGCCTTCTGGCTTATGGGTCAATCCAAATGTGCCCTATGCATGTCCTTCAGTTGAACCTCTTAATACAATGAGAGGTTCTTAAAAAAGAATACTAATTCAGAATTCAGAAACCTATACAGGCATCTTAGTTATGGGACAAATGGGAGGTAGAAGGTCTAAAATTTAACCTCGTTTGACTACAATTCATATCCTCAAATGTTAGATTGGAAAACAACCTGCCAATCACATGGCATTTATTGATCTAGTAAATAAAGAGACAAATTTAGAAGTATTTTTCTTTTGCTTTATTGTTGTTTTATTGTTATATGTAGGTTTCAATAAATGTGTTGTTTTAGAATTTTAAATATAGCACATAATTATTGCAAATATAATACAAAATTTCCATAAACCACACACAGTGTCCTTTATTATTAACACTTTACATTAATACTCCTCACAATTAATGGATCCATGTTAGTGTGCTATTATTAACTAAAGTCCATGCTTTATCAGAGTTCCTAAGATTTTTTTTTTTTT
>NW_022449116.1:0-378 GCF_009761245.1 Sapajus apella | reverse complement strand
TTTTTTTTTTTTTATGGCAGGTATTTTGTAGACAAAACACTCTATTGATATTTGTTTGATATTTTTCATATCATCAAATTGGGCTAGTACATTTTTGGAAATAGACCATAGAGGTAAATTGATATTCTTGTCACATCATATCACTGGTGATTACTAATACTATTTATCACCTACAACATGATCATCTAACTTGAGTTAATGTTTTTCAGGTCTCTCTACCATAAAGTAACTCTTTTTGTTCTCCCTTTCTTTCAAACTTAGTTTTACAGATACTACTCATTTCCACATTTTGTAGGTCAGCACCTTATTCCCTTACTCTCTCCCGGGTGGTTCTTTGATATAAATATAATAAACTGACTATTTTGCCACATTCTGCTT
>NW_022449115.1:0-1689 GCF_009761245.1 Sapajus apella | reverse complement strand
ATTCACACATCTGTTTAACTCTGTAAGTTGAATACGCAGCCTGACAATCATTCTGCTAGGTAGCTCCGTTTTTGTTTTAGAAGCAGATGTTTCTCATTACACCCAATACTCCCATTCACTCAGGAATATCCAAACGCACCTTTTAGGAGAAACGTGTTTCTAACTCGCTGAATCTAAACATAGATGCAATTTCCTAAGGTGAACGAACACATAGCAGAGTAATTTGAAAGAGACGTTTCTTCTGTGGTTTAGACCCCATCTTACTGCTAATTCTTATGAGCCTGTATATGCCTGGAAATACCTCTTACGAGATTCTCTAAAGAAAGGTTTTTTGAACTGCTACATTCGCATATCTGTTTAACTCTCTATGTTGAATACACACCTTGACAATCATTCTCATACATAGCTCCGTTTTTGTTTTACAGCCAGATATTTCTCATTACACCCTATACTCCCATTCACTCAGGAATATCCAAACGCAGCTTTTTGGAGAAAAGAGTTTCTAACTGGCTGAATCTAAACATAGATGCAACTTACTAAGATGAACGAACACACAGTAGAGCAGTATGAAAGAGACGTTTCTCCTGTGATTTAGCCGCGATCTTAAATCTAATACTTGAGAACCTGTATATGGCTGGATAACTCTTTCCCGATTCTCTAAAATGGTTACTCAGCTGCTACATTCAAACAATTGTTTACCTCTATAAGTTCAATATAAACCTTGACAATCATTGTGATACATAGATCCGTTTTTGTTTTAGAGCCAGATAGTTCTCATTACACCCTATACTCCCATTCACTCAGGAATATCCAAACACAGCTTTCAGAACAAACGTGTTTCTAACTCGCTGAATCGAAACATACATGCAACTTCCTAAGGTGAATGAATACATACCACAGCAGTTTGAAAGAGACGTTTCTCCTGTGTTTTAGACGCGATCTTACCGCTAATTCATATGATCCTGTATATGGCTGGAAAAATCTCTTTCTAGATTCTCCAAAGAAAGGTTTTCTGAACTGCTACATTCACACATCTATTTAACTCTCTAATTCTAATATATACCTTGACAAACATTCTGCTACATAGCTCCGTTTTTGTTTTAGAGCCAGATATTTCTCATTACACCGTATACTCCCATTCACTCAAGAATATCGAAACGCAGCTTTTAGAAGAAACGAGTTTCTAACTGGCCTAATCGAAATATAGATGCAAATTCCTAGGGTCAAAGAACACACAGCAGAGCAGTTTGAAAGAGACGTTTCTCCTGTGGCTTAGACGCGACCTTAAAGCTAATTCTTATGAGCCTGTATATGGCTGGAAATAATCTTTCCAGATTCTTGAAAGAAAGTGTTTCTGAACTGCTACATTCACACGTCTGTTTACCTCTGTAAGTTGAATATACAACTTGACAATCATTCTGCAACATAGCTCACATTTTGTTTTAGAGCCAGACATTTCTCATTACGCCCTATACTCCCATTCACTCAGGAATATCCAAAGGCAGCTTTTAAAAGAAATATGTTTCTAACTAGCTGAATCTAAACATAGATGCAACTTCCTAAAGTGAAAAACACAAATAAGAGCAGTTTGAGAAAGACGTTTCTGCTGTGGTTTAGACGCGATGTTACCGCTAATTCTTAAGAGCCTGTATATGGCTGGAAATAATCTTTCCAGATTCTCCAAAGAAA
>NW_022449114.1:0-1689 GCF_009761245.1 Sapajus apella | reverse complement strand
AAGAGAAAGGGAAAAACTTCACTCACAAATCCCCAGAAATAAATTTGATCATATTTTCTACATCTTTTCAGCTAATGCAAAAGCAGATTTTTTGTGTATATGTAAAACAAACTGAATTTTTCCTCACTTTGTATACCAAATTACATCTTTGCATGTCAACATATCTCTTTATCTATTGACACCCTCAATGGTGACATATCATTCCATCCCATGGATGCACTGAAATTTGTTGATAAAATCTTCATATGAGTTCTTCTCAATACATTGCTATTATAAGCAATACTAAGAAAAACAGATGTATCCATTTCTTAAAGCTATTTCAGAATAATGAAATTGATGGGTAAAAGGCACAGACATTTTTAAAATACAGATCTTACCAGCCAAGTATCCATTTGAAAAGTCACAGAAACTTAAACTTTAAGCAACTGTGTAAGTACCACTGTTCTTCATCCTCACAAACTTTGTGGATAGAAAACCATATTCCATTTCCTTTTTTTTTTTTTTGAGAGGGAGTCTTGTTGTGTCCCCCACACCAGAGTGCAGTGGCATGATCTTGGCTCACTGCAACCTATACCTCCCAGGTTCAAGCAATTCTCCTGCCTCAGTCTTCCAAGTATCTGAGATTACAAGTACTCGCCCCCAGGCCCAGGTCCGGCAAATTTTTGTATTTTTAGCAGAGACAGGGTTTCACCATGCTGGCCTGGCTGGTCTCAAACTCCCGACATCATGATCCACCTGCCTTGACCTCCCAAATTGCTGAGATTACAGGCATGAACCACCGCACCTGGCCTGTCATTCCTCTTCTAAGTGAAATAGAAAACAGTATTTCATTCTTTTTCTAACTTAAATTTCTTCTTTTACCAGGAGCACTATGTTTTGCTATGTGCATAGATCACTGGTAGATATACAAAAAAAGTACTTTGCCCAATTTTAAATTGAGTTTATTTAGTTGTCTTCTGGTTGATTTGAAAGAATTCTCTGTAAAATGAAAATACATGTTTTGTAAGGATGTTGGACCTTTGTCAATTTTTTTTTCTTATATACAGGTGTTCTTTTTTATTTGGCCAAACCAACCTTCAGAATACTTGTCTGGGAGGTTCTTAGGAAGGTCATTGTGAACATAAAAATATATCTGCATATATAGGCCAGGCACAGTGGCTCACACCTATAATCTCAGCACTTTGGGAGGCCAAGGCAGGTGGATCACAAGTTCACGAGTTCAAGACCAGCCTGGCCAGGATGATGAAACCCATCTCTACCAAAAATACAAAAACAAATAGCCGGGCATGGTGACGGGCACCTGTAATCTCAGTTACTCCAGAGGCTGAGGCAGAGAATTGCTTAAACCTGGGAGACAGAGATTGCAGTGAGCCGAGATCACACCACTGTACTCCAGCCTGGGTGATGGAGTAAGACTTCACCTAAATATTTATATATGCATATATATATGTAGGCATTTATATAATGCACATATAAATAGGCAATTTGTGGTTTTTTTTCTGGTACTCTTTGCCTTTTGTGTATTTAAAGTTTTTTAATCTATACTCCAGGAATTTATTTCTGTGACATAAAAATCTAGCTAGGTTTCTCCAAACAGCATGCATTTCACTTATGAATAATTTTTTACTAATATAAAACATCACTATTATCAAGGGCTAAATTCTTACATACATTTGGGTATTTCTGGAT
>NW_022449113.1:0-1690 GCF_009761245.1 Sapajus apella | reverse complement strand
GGTGACAGAGTGAGACTCCGTCTCAAAAAAAAACAAAGAAAATAGGTCAGTTAAGATTATTCAGCTGGGCCAGACACAGTGGCTTACATCTGTAATCCCAGCACTTTGGGAGGCTAAGGTGGATGGGTCATCTGAGATCAGGAGTTCTAGACCAGCCTGGCCAACATGATGAAACCCCATCTCTACTAAAAATACAAAAAATTAGCAGGATGTGGTGGTACATGCCCATAGTCCCAACTACTCGGGAGGCTGAGGCAGGAGAATCACTTGAACCCAGGAGGCGGAGGTTGCACTGAGCCAAGATCATGCCACTGTACACTACACTCCAGCCTGAGTGACAAAGTGAGATTCTGTCTCAAAAAGTAAAATAAATAAAAATAATAAAATTGAAAATACAAAAATTAGCCAGGTGTGGTGGTACACACTGTAATTCCAGCTGCTGGGGAGGCTGAGACAGAAGAATTGCTTGAACTCAGGAAGTGGAGGTTGCAGTGAGCTGAGATTGAACCACTGCACTCCAGCCTGGGCAACAGAGCCAGACTCTGTCTCAAAAAAAAAGAGAGAAAAAGATTATTTAGCCTGAAAGGGCTTGGGGGCTCATGCCTGTAATCCCAGCACTTTGGAAGGCCGAGGCGGAAGGATTGCTTGAGCCCAGGCATTCAAGACCAGCCTAGGCAACATGGTGAGACCATATTTCTAAAAAAAAAAAAAAAAATATGTAAAAAACCAGCCAGATGTGGTAATGTATGCCTGTAGTCCCAGCTACTTGGAAGGCAGAGATGGTTTGAGCCCAGGAGTTCAAGTCCTGGGCAAGATAGCAAGACCCTCATCACTAAAAGAAAAAAAAATTAAGGCCGGGCGCGGTGGCTCAAGCCTGTAATCCAAGCACTTTGGGAGGCCGAGGCAGGTGGATCACGAGGTCAAGAGATCGAGACCATCCTGGTCAACATGGTGAAACCCCGTCTCTACTAAAAATACAAAAAATTAGCTGGGCATGGTGGTGCGTGCCTGTAATCCCAGCTACTCAGGAGGCTGAGGCAGGAGAATTGCCTGAACTCAGGAGGCGGAGGTTGCGGTGAGCCGAGATCGCACCATTGCACTCCAGCCTGGCTAACATGAGTGAAACTCCGTCTCAAAAAAAAAAAAAAAAATTAAAGGCAAAAAACAAAAAAAGACAGTGACAAGGAACCTAAAAAGGAAGACATAACCTAGGCAACCCTAAACAAAATGACAGAGGTCCTTCCTTATCAGTAATTACACTGACTGTAAATAGATTAAACACTCCAACTGAAAGTCAGAGATTCGTTAAATGCCTTAATTCAATAAAAAGATTAACATATGCTGAAAAAACAAAATAATAAGTCAGAGATCTGGCTGGGCGTGGTGGCATACACCTGTAATCTCAGCAGTTTGGGAGGCCACAGAGGGTGGATCGCTTGAGCTGAGGAGCTCAAGACCGGCCTGGGCAACATGACAAAACCCTGTTTCTACAAAAAACATAAATAAACGGTAGCTGAATGTGGCGGCCAGTCTTAGCCACTCGGGAGGCTGAGGCGGGAAGATGGCTTGGCCTTGGAGGCCAAGGCTGTAGAGAGCTGAGATCACCGTACCTGTGCTCCAGCCTGGGGGACAAAGTGAGCCTCTGTCTCGAGAAAATCAGAGACTGGACAATACATTAAAAACATGGCCC
>NW_022449112.1:600-1690 GCF_009761245.1 Sapajus apella | reverse complement strand
TACATTCACGCAATTGTTTAACTCTGTAAGTTTAATATACACCTTGAGAATCATTCTGCTACATAGTTCCGTTATTGTTTTAGAGCCAGATATTTCTCATTAAACCTTATACTGCCATTCACTCAGGAATATCCAAACGCGGCTTTTTGGAGAAACGTGTTTCTAACTGGCAGAATCTAAACATAGATGCAACTTCCGAAGGTGAATGAACACACAGTGGTGCAGTTTGAAATAGACGTTTCTCGTATGATTTAGATGCGATGTTAAATCTAATTCTTAAGAGTCTGAATATGGTTGGAAATATCTCTTTCCAGATTCTCTAAAGAAACGGTTAGTGAACTGCTACATTCACGAAATTGTTTAACTCTGTACGTTTAATATACACCTTGACAATCATTCCGCTACATAGTTCCGTTATTGTTTTAGAGCCAGATATTTCTCTTTGAACCTTATACTCCCATTCACTCAGGAATATCCAAACGCAGCTTTTTGGAGAAACGTGTTGCTAACTCGCAGAATCTAAACATAGATGCGTCTTCTGAAGGTGAAGGAACACAGAGTGGAACAGTTTGAAAGAGATGTTTCTCGTATGCTTTAGATGCGATCTTAAAATTAATTCTTAAGAGTCTGTATATGGCTGGAAATATCTCTTTTCAGATTCTCCAAAGAAATGGTTAGTCAACTGCTACATTCACACAATTGTTTAACTCTGTAAGTTTAATATACACCTTGACAATCATTCTACTACATAGCTCCGTTTTTGTTTTAGAGCCAGATATTTCTCATTAATCCCTATACTCCCATTCACTCAGGAATATCCAAACGCAGCTGTTTGGAGAATTGTGTTTCTAACTGGCACAATCTAAACATAGATGCAACTTCCGAAGGCGAACGAACACACAGTGGAGCAGTTTGAAAGAGACGATTTTCTTATGATTTAGATGCGATCATAAAGCTAATTCTTAAGAGTCTGTATATGGCTGGAAATATCTCTTTCCAAATTCTCCAAAGAAAGGGTTAGTGAACTGCTACATTCACACAACTTTTTAACTCTGTAAGTTTAATATACACCTTGACAATCATTCTGCTA
>NW_022449112.1:0-500 GCF_009761245.1 Sapajus apella | reverse complement strand
AGATGCGATCATAAAGCTAATTCTTAAGAGTCTGTATATGGCTGGAAATATCTCTTTCCAGATTCTCCAAAGAAATGGTTAGTCAACTGCTACATTCACACAATTGTTTAACACTGTAAGTTTAATATACACCTTGACAATCATTCTGCTACATAGTTCCGTTTTTGTTTCAGACCCAGATATTTCTCATTAAACCCTATACTCCCATTCACTCAGCAATATCCAAACGCAGCTTTTTGGAGAAACGTGTTTCTAACTGGCAGAATCTAAACATAGATGCAACTTCCGAAGGTGAACGAACACACAGTGGAGCAGTTGGAAAGAGACGTTTCTCGTATGATTTAGATGCGATCTTAAAGCTAATTCTTAACATTCTGAATAAGGGTGGAAGTATCTCTTTCCAGATTCTCGAAATAAATGGTTAGTGAACTGCTACATTCACGCAACTGTTTTACTCTGTAAGTTTAATATACACCTTGACAATCATTCTGCTACATAGT
>NW_022449111.1:168-1691 GCF_009761245.1 Sapajus apella | reverse complement strand
ACCGTGTTGACCAGGATGGTCTTGATCTCTTGACCTCGTGATCCACCCGCCTCGGCCTCCCAAAGTGCTGGGATTACAGGCTTGAGCCACCGCGCCCGGCCCATGATTTTTTGTATTTTTAGTAGAGACGGGGTTTCACCACGTTGACCAGGATGGTCTCGATCTCTTGACCTCGTGATCCACCCACCTCGGCCTCCCACAGTGCTGGGATTACAGGCGTGAGCCACCGCGCCCGGCCCCCATCTCAATTTTTTAAAAATTAAAAAAGAAAAAGAAAAGAAGCAGGGTCATGCTCTGTTGCCCAGGCTGGAGTACGGTGGCGTGACCATGCAGCCTCAACATCCTGGGCTCAAGCCATCCTCCAGCCTCAGCCTCCTGAGTAGCTGGGACTAAAGGTGCACGCCACCATGCCTGGCTAATTGTTACATTTTTTGGAGAAATGGGGTCTCGTCATGTTGCCCAAGCTGGTCTCAAATTCCTGGACTTAAGTGATCCTCCAGCCTTGGCCTCCCAAAGTGTTGGGATTACAGGTGTGAGCCACCATACCCGGCCTTCTCCTATCTATTACCACTGTACTTGTCATTGTTGTGTCATTTATGAAAGCATCCCATGGTATCCCTGACCAAACCCCGGGATGTACAGGAACTGGCTTCAAAGGCTGCTGTTTCACTGAATTAATAGCAGCAGCTAGGGCCGGGCGCGGTGACTCATGCCTGCAATCCCAGCACTTTGGGAGGCCGAGGTGGGCAGATCATGAGGTCGGGAGTTCGAGACCAGCCTGGCCAACATGGTGAAACCCCACCTCTATTATAAAATACAAAAATTAGCCAGGTGTGGTGGCACGTGCCTGTCATCTCGGCTACTGGGGGGGCTGAGGCAGGAGAATCTTCTTGAACCCAGGAGGCAGAGGTTGCAGTGAGGCAAGACAGCGCCACTGTACTCCAGCCTGGGTGACACAGTGAGACTCTATCTCAAAAAAAAAAAAAAAAAAAAAAGAAAACGACAAAAAGAAAAGAAAAGAAATGCACCCCCTGGCCCTGCCCCAAGTCTCAGCAGTTTATGGTCTTCTGTTTCTCTGACTCCTCCCTCTCTAGGGAAGGAGCAGGGCCTTGGGAGTGTCATGGGGCCCATAATGTATCTCTGCCCTGGAGGGACAGGCTTGGGGCCTGGGAAGTGACGCGGCAAAGAGGAATTCTACAGCAGGTGAGCTGGCAGGGGCCGGCCCCTCACCCCTGTCATTTCTTCCAATCCTGGTCACAACTGTGTTTTTTATTATTGCTATTTCGAGATGGAGCTCGCTCTGTAGCCCAGGCTGGAGTGCAGTGGCGTGATCTCAGCTCACAGCAACCTCCACCTCCCGGGTCCCGGTTCAAACAATTCTCCTGCCTCAGCCTCCCGAGTAGCTGGGATTACAGGCAAGAGCCACCATGCCCAGCTTATTTTTGTATTTTTTAGTAGAGACGGGGTTTCACCATGTTGGTCACTCTAGCCTTGAACTCTTTTTTTTTTTTTTTTTTTTTTTT
>NW_022449111.1:0-68 GCF_009761245.1 Sapajus apella | reverse complement strand
AAAAAAAAAAAAAAAAAAAAAAAACCTCTGCGTTGTTTTCAGCCGCTAGGTTTGCAGCGATGTGTTAG
>NW_022449110.1:0-1691 GCF_009761245.1 Sapajus apella | reverse complement strand
TTGAGCTGCCTTCCTCCCCCAGTCCCCCAAACCTTGGACACAGGAAGTGGACAATCAGAGTCCTTTCCTGGGGAGAAGAAAGAGAGATGATTGAGAATTTAAAGAAAGAGGGTAATGAAGGATGACGAGAGGGAGTAACAGACAGTTTTGCCTTCTTGCGTCTAAACAGCTATTTATTCAACATTTTCTTTGTGCATTCTCTGTGTGTGTCAGGCGCCAGGTTAGGAATGGGTAAGAAACACTCCTGCCCTCCAGGGCCTAACAGTCCGGCGACAAGTCATACCAGCAAATAGGGTTGAACGAGAGTGCAGAAAGCGCCTAAAGTGGGGAGGGCAGGGCAGTACGCTCCCGCGGTGAACGTGGACACCTATCGCATGCTGAGTAAGAGCTGGCAAAATGAAAACTGGATGAAAAATGGAGAAGGGGCAGGGGTAGAATGGCGTGAAGGTTGGAAAGGAGGGAGCGATGAGAAACTACAGGGGAGCCCCCCTCCCAGTACCAGGTCCCACGGCCCGCCCCCTCCCCTCGCCTCCAGGGTAGGGCCCGGAGGCGAGGGCGAAAAGTGGGGACCCCCGCTTGACTGCACCCCAGACCCCCGTGGCCCCAGAGTCCCGTCGGCCCACGTCAAGCTGCTCAGGACTCGCCAGCCCGGGCCAGGCCAGTCCCCGCCACCCCGGCTTGCTCGCCCTCTCACCTTCACCTTCCCGGCCTCGCGGCGGCCATCACACTCACTGCGTCACCAGCGAGCGCCGCCCCGGGGGGAGGCGGGAGAAGGGAAGTGGACGCGCGCGTCACCCGTAGCCTCAGGCTCGCCCCTGGACCCGGGTGAGCTGGTGCACCCTGAGCCCAGCGGGCTCGCCCCGCCTACTCCTTACGCTTTTGAGGGCCCGCGACTCGGCGCTTCCAATGGCACCTCCTCCGCCGGAGCTTCCCAAGCCGATAGGATTGGACTCCCGCTGTATCATGGGGGCTGTAGTTCCGGCGGGCGCCGGCCGGAGCTGCGGGGCGGGGCGGGGCGGCGCCTCAAGCTGTCAACGGGCAAAAAACCAAGGGCGTGGAGTAGAGGTTCCCTCTCTTTCGCCGGTTGCCCTAGATCCTGACCCTGGGGCCTCTGCCAGCTCTGGAATCCAGACTTACATTCTGTAATCTTAGAGGAGCGCTCTCTAGAGGTCCGTGCCTAGGCTGACAGAAGTGAGCTTGGGCCTACTGCCCTTCAGTCGTCCTTGAGGAAGAACAGCAGCAACAACGGCGAATCAGTGCCAGTCACTAAACTGCGTCTCTAACATCCACCTCTGTGTTTAATCTCAGCAGTCCCAGGAGACCGAAAGGGGAGGTTACCCAAGCTCACATGGTTGCCCAGATAGCGAGCCCCTCCTGATGCGCCAGACACTAGGAAACTGCAGCAAACAGGTCCCCTGCGGGACCTGGCCTCCGCAGGGAAGGCTCCAAGCCTGAGCACGCCAGTACAGTAGCCACCCCCCACATGTGGCTCTCGAGTCCTGAGCCAGTGCAAACCGAGATGCGCTATAAGACTTAGGACAGGCCGGGCGCGGTGGCTCAAGCCTGTAATCCCAGCACTTTGGGAGGCCGAGGCGGGTGGATCACGAGGTCAAGAGATCGAGACCATCCTGGTCAACATGGTGAAACCCCGTCTCTACTAAAAATACAAAAAATTAGCTGGGCATGGTGGC
>NW_022449109.1:0-1691 GCF_009761245.1 Sapajus apella | reverse complement strand
AAAAGCTGCGTTTGGATATTCCTCAGTGAATGGGAATACAGGGTGTAATGAGAAATATGTGTCTCTAAAACAAAAACGGAGCTATCTAACAGAATGATTGTCAAGGTGTATATTCAACTTACAGACTTCAACAGATGTGTGAATGTAGCAGTTCACAAACCCTTTCTTTGCAGAATCTAGAAAGAGATATTTCGAGCCATATACAGGAACATAAGAATTAGCGGTAAGATCGCGTCTAAACCACAGGAGAAACGGCTCTTTCAAACTTCTCTGCTGGGTGTTCCTTCACCTTAGGAAGTTGCATCTATGCTTAGACTCCAAGACTTAGAATCAGGTTTCTTCTAAAAGCTGCGTTTGGATATTCCTGGGTTTTTGGGAGCATAGGGTGTAATGAGAAATATCGGGCTCTAAAACAACAACGGAGCTATGTGGAAGAATGATTGTCAAGGTGTATATTCAACTTACAGAGTTAAACAATTGTGTGAATGTAGCAGTTCACTAACCCTTTCTTTGGAGAATCTGGAAAGAGATATTTCCAGCCATATACAGACTCTCAAAAATTAGCTTTAACATCGAATCTAAATCATACGAGAAACCTCTCTTTCAAAATGCTCTGCTGTGTGTTCGTTGACCTTAGGAACTTGCATCTATGTTTCGATTCAGCGAGTTAGTAACACGTTTCTTCTAAAAGCTGCGTGTCGATATTCTTGAGTGAATGAGAGTATACAGTGTAATGAGAAATATCCGGATCTATAACAAAAACGGAGCTATGTATCAGAATGATTGTCAAGGTGTATATTCAACTTACAGAGTTAAACAATGGTGTGAATGTAGCAGTTCACTAACCCTTTCTTTGGAGAATCTGGAAAGAGATATTTCCAGCCTTATACAAACTCCTAAGAATTAGCTTTAAGATGGCATCTAAATCATACGAGACACGTCTCTTTCAAACTGCTGCACTGTGTGTTCGTTCACCTTAGGAAGTTCCATCTATGTTTAGATTCTGCGAGTTAGAAACACGTTTCTCCAAAAAGCTTCGTTTGGATATTCCTGAGTGAATGGGAGTATAGGGTTTATTTAGAAATATCTGGCTCTAAAACAAGAACGGAGCTATGTAGCAGAATGATTGTCAAGGTGTATGTTCAACTTACAGAGTTAAACAGGTGTGTGAATGTAGCAGTTCAAAAACACTTTCTTTGGAGAATCTGGAAAGAGATAATTCCAGCAATATACAGGCTCATAAGATTTAGTGGTAAGATCGCGTCTAAACCACAAGAGAAACGTCTCTTTCAAACTGCTCTGCTGTGTTTGGTTCACATTAGGAAGTTGCATCTATGTTTAGATTCAGCGAGTTAGAAACAGTTTTCTTCTAAAAGCTGCGTTTGGATATTCCTGGGTTATTGGGAGTATAGGGTGTAATGAGAAATATCTGGCTCTAAAACAAAAACGGAGCTATGTAGGAGAATGATTGTCAGGGTCTGTATTCAACTTAGAGAGTTAGACAGATGTGTGAATGTAGCAGTTCGGAAACCCTTTCCTTGGAGAATCTGGAAAGAGATATTTCCAGCCATTAACAGGCTCATAAGAATTAGCGGTAAGATCGAGTCTAAACCACAGGAGAAACTCTCTTTCAACCTGCTCTGCTCAGTGTTCGTTGACCTTAGGAAGTTGCATCTATGTTTCGATTCAGC
>NW_022449108.1:0-1692 GCF_009761245.1 Sapajus apella | reverse complement strand
TTTGGGAGGCTGAGGCGGGTGGATCACCTGAGGTCAGGAGCTTGAGACCAACCTGGCCAACATGGTTAAACCTTATCTCTACTGAAACTACAAAAAAATTAGCCAGACATGGTGGTGGACACCTGTAATCCCAGCTATTTGGGAGGCTGAAGCAGGAGAATCACTTGAGCCCAGGAGGTAGAGGTTGCAGTGAGCCGAGATTGTGCCATTGCACTCCAGCCTGGGTGACAAGAGGGAGACTCCATCTTAAGAAAAAAAAAAAAAGGAGAAAGCAAAGTTGTTAACTGTCCTATCATGCTACATTGAACCTTTTAGAAAACTTGGCATAATTTTTTTTTCTTGTTATCGTGTATCATAAATGCCAGTAATCTCCAGGATTAGCAACACAAAACTAAACCTCTCCACATTATCTTTCCTGAGTGGTGTTTTCTTTGGTGATTGCTTCCCTCCGCCACCTTAATTTTCAGAAGAACCGAAATAGTGACATCTGCACTGAGTTATTGTAGTATAAAACAGCTCAGAGGATCTAAAACTAAAATTGCTTTTTAGATATGAATGAAAAATTTTTTATAAGTCGTTGGGAGATCCTTGCTTTTGCCTAATATGGTAAAGGTAGTTGTCAAAAGTAACTACATATATATTTTATAGTTTACAGAAAAAACTAATGCCCTGCATTCTCCCTGGAAATCTTCTAACCAGCAGTTTTACTTAGGTTCAAAACGATTTATAGTTGACCTTCATAATCACAGATGCCCAACAGTATTTGTCCATATCTCTCTTATGAATAACATTCTGCTTGAAGTCCGGTTGTTTGTGTATTTGTCTTATCTCTCCTACAGATTGCTGAGTCCTCAAGAGTGAGAACAAGAACTTACTCATGTCTGTATCTTCCACAGGACTTGTGTTTTATAGGTACTAGGTTGTTTAATACAGTGTTTAAGTGAATTTATTAGGGGGAAAATAGCATTCCAAATTGTAAATTAGTAGGATTTGCATGAAATGGCTTTATCTTACTTGAACCTTTTTTAAGTTATTAATTCAGATGAAATGTGGATTACATTCTACACTCTCTTTACGCTTGCCGGCTCCCCAGGTACCCTTTGATCTTTCCTACTTAAGCAGCCTGGACCCTGGTCCATTAAAGTATTTCCACAATTGGACCATCTATTCCTGAACCAAGTAGGAGAGTTTCTACTTTGAATTCTCCTTCTGCATTTTAGAAATTAGGGGAATTCTGTCCTTATTGTAGATCACTTATGGATTATTAGATGGTACGTCTGTCATTATGTCTATCCCGGTGTGATTGTGTTACAATAAAAATCGAATCAACACAAATTTGAGCACCTCAGTTTTCTTGCCTGTAAACTGGGAATTTTCCTCCTTAAAACTTCTGTGAGTATGAAGTATGTTAAAGTGACTAGGTTGAAATGAAATGATTGTATAAATAGCACAGAGGTTAATCATCGAAACTTGGACTTGGCTTATATATGCACAATTCACTTTCCTTACAGTTTGGCTAAGATAGCTATTTTAAAGGCAACGTTAATACTAACTAAAGGAAAAACGAAGCCCAAACAAGAAGTTGCAAAAGCATAGGATTAGGCAGATTTTTAGAGGGCATACCCTTTCCCATCATGTAACTAAAATGTAGTCACAAGTTAGTTTTGCTGTACTTGCTTTTTGCCTTCACCT
>NW_022449107.1:0-1692 GCF_009761245.1 Sapajus apella | reverse complement strand
CTTTTGGATATTCCTGAGTGAGTTGGAGTATAGGGTGTAATGAGAAATATCTGGCTCTAATACAAAAACGGAGCTATGTAGTAGAATGATTGTCAAGGTGTGTATTCAACTTACAGAGTTAAACAAATGTGTTAATGTAGCTGTTCAGAAACCCTTTCTTTGGAGAATCTGGAAAGAGATATTTCCAGCCATATACAGCCTCATAAAGAACTAGCTTTAAGATCGCGTTTAATCACAGGAGAAAAGTCTCTTTCAAACTTTTTTGCTATGTGTTCGTTCACCTTAGGAAGTTGCATCTATTTTTAGATTCAGCGAGTTAGAAACACGTTTCTTCTGAAAGCTGCATTTGGATATTCCTGACTGAATGGGAGTATAGGGTGTAATGAGAAATATCTGGCTCTAAAACAAAAACGGAGCTTTGTAGCAGAATGATTGTCAATGTATATGTTCGACATAGGGAGTTAAACAGACGTGTGATTGTAGCAGTTCAGAAAACCTTTCTTTGAAGAATCTGGAAAGAGATATTTCCAGCCATAACTCATACGAATTAGCTTAAGATCGTGTCTAAACGACATAAGAAACTTCTCTTTCAAACTGCTCTGCTATGTGTTCGTTCAGCTTAGGAAGTTGCATCTATGTTTCGAGTCAGCGAGTTAGAAACACCTTTCTTCTAAAAGCTGCGTTTCGATATTCCTGAGTGAATGGGAGTAAAGGGTGTAATGAGAAATATCTGGCTCTAAAACAAAAACGGAGCTATGTAGCAGAATGATTGTCAAGGTGTATATTCAACTTACAGAGATAAACAATTGTGTGAATGTAGCAGTTTAGGAACACTTTCTTTGGAGAATCTGGAAAGAGATATTTCCAGCCATATACAGGCTCAAAAGTTCAGCGGTAAGATCGCGTCTAAACCACAAGAGAAACGTCTCTTTCAAACTGCTATGCTTTGTGTTCGTTCAACTTGGGAAGTTGCATCTATGTTTAGACTAAGCGAGTTGGAAACAAGTTTCTTCTAAAAGCTGCGTTTGGACATTCCTGAGTGAATGGGAGTATAGGGCATAGGGAGAAATATCTGGCTCTAAAACAAAAACGGAGCTATGTAGCAGAATGATAGTCAAGGTGTATATTCAACTTACAGAGTTAAACAGATGTGTGAATGTAGCAGATGAGAAGCCCTTTCTTTGGAGAATCTGGCAAAAGATACTTCAGGCCATACACAGGCTGATGAGAATTAGCGGTAAGATCACATGTAAACCAGAGCAGAATCGTCTCTTGCAAACTGCTCTCTTATGTGTTCGTTCAACTTCGGAAGTTGCATCTATCTTTAGATTGAGCGAGTTAGAAACACGTTTCTTCTAAAAGCTGCGTTTGGATATTCCTGAGTGAATGGGAATAATGGGTGTAAGGAGAAATATCTGGCTCTAAAACAAAAGCGGAGCTATGTAGCAGAATGATTGTCAAGGTGTATATTAAACTTAGAGAGGTAAACAATTGTGTGAATGTAGCAGTTCACTAACACTTTCTTTGGAGAATCTGGAAAGAGATATTTCCAGCCATATACAGACTCTCAAGAATTAGCTTTAAGATCGAATCTAAATCATACGAGAAACGTCTCTGTCAAACTGCTACACTGTGTGTTCGTTGTCCTTAGGAAGTTGCATCTATGTTTAGATTCAGCGAGTTAGAAACACG
>NW_022449106.1:1112-1692 GCF_009761245.1 Sapajus apella | reverse complement strand
AAAAGAATGCTCAACTCAAGGGGACACAGATCCCTCATTTTGACTTCCTTAGCGATGGCACTGAGAGACAACTTTTTGAAGATACGCGGCTAAAATGGTCCGAGCTTCAAGGGCCGGACAAGTTTTTCAGAATACACAGCTAAAACGGTCCCCGCTTTTAGCGCTTAAAGCGGGGACCGTTTTAGCTGTGTATTTTGAAAAAGTGGTGTGCTCTCCACAGAAAAAGGCTACTTTTGTTGTTACTTTTGGTCCCCAGGAGAAACGGGAGTCCTTTTCAGACAGCACGGGAGACACACGGGTCCTTCGGAGTCCGCTTGACTGCCTCTCAGGGTGCAATGAGGGCGTGAAGCACTTTGGGAGGTGTCCAGACACACAGTTCCGCTTGCTACAGGGCAGAGCTTCATCCTGGGACCCTTGTCATCATGAGCCATGTCTGAACGAATTAATCACAGTTCCTTTGCCAGCATGTTCTCTGTTTCACTGTGCTGTTGGTTTTCATCATTGCGGCATTCACAAGGCTTTAACTTGATAGCCATGACTAATTTCCATCTACCTAATAACGTGTTGGCTTGATTAGGAG
>NW_022449106.1:0-1102 GCF_009761245.1 Sapajus apella | reverse complement strand
AAGCCGGTGTGTGTGAGTGTGGGTGTGTCTGTGTTTCTGTCTCCAGACCTGAGCAGCAGATCCTTCTGCCTGTGGTAGCATGGGACTCAGAAGCCTGGATAACCCCCAGCCCTCCTGAAAACACAATCCATGTACGTTTGAAGACACTGATCTTGATGATTGGTGAGAGGCTGTGGAGGGAAACCAGCTCATTTCCCATTGACCGCCGAGGCCTGCTCAGCTTTGGTCGAGAGGGTTCTTGACTCTGACTTTGTAGCAGGAGCCCCTAAGTAAATCAAGCGTCTTCGAGAGGTTCAGGTGGAAAGGCAAGGTATCTCAGGTCAGACCCAACGTGAACATTGGAACCGGGCAGATTCTCAGTAGAGACAAGGGACCAAAGACGGTGCCGATGGAATCTGATGTCTTTTGATGTTGACTTCAATCCAGTCAAGCTCTTGTGAAGCCATTTCACGGTAACTTTGGGACTGGGGGAGGCAGTGCACCCTCTGACATCAGAGGTCCGAAGATTTGGATTTGATTTCCGGCCCTGTGCCAGTGAGTCAGCCAGTGCGTTTCAAGTGACAAGCCGTAGGCGGGTGGCTTTCCGTCTCTGTTTCTCGATTTCTGCACAGGGATTTCTGTGGGCCTTCAGGCTGACTGGGAAATGATCCCTGTTCCAGCTCAGTGCCTGGTTTGTTGAGTATACCTGTCTATCTGGACGTTGGCACACCTATGATTTTGGATTAGCTCTGTTACCTCTTCTAGAAATTAACAGAGAAACCTGACAGTTGATTGACAAGGATGAGAGTCCGCTCTAAAGAATTCAAATAGAAATGAATCCTTTATCACTAAAAGAATGCTCAACTCAAGGGGACACAGATCCCTCATTTTGACTTCCTTAGCGATGGCACTGAGAGACAACTTTTTGAAGATACGCGGCTAAAATGGTCCGAGCTTCAAGGGCCGGACAAGTTTTTCAGAATACACAGCTAAAACGGTCCCCGCTTTTAGCGCTTAAAGCGGGGACCGTTTTAGCTGTGTATTTTGAAAAAGTGGTGTGCTCTCCACAGAAAAAGGCTACTTTTGTTGTTACTTTTGGTCCCCAGGAGAAACGGGAGTCCTT
>NW_022449105.1:0-1692 GCF_009761245.1 Sapajus apella | reverse complement strand
CCATGTTCATGGTTAGGAAGAATCAATATCGTGAAAATGGCCATACTGCCCAAAGTAATTTACAGATTCAATGCTATCCCCATCAAGCTACCAATGACCTTCTTTGCAGAACTGGAAAAAACCACCTTAAACTTCATATGGAACCAAAAGAGAGCCCGCATAGCCAAGTCAATTCTAAGCAAAAAGAACAAAGCGGGGGGCATCACAATACCAGACTTCAAACTATACTACAAGGCTACAGTAATCAAAACAGCATGGTACTGGTACCAAAACAGAGATATAGACCAATGGAACAGAACAGAGGTCTCGGAGGCAACACAACCTTTCTACAACCATCTGATCTTTGACAAACCAAACAAAAACAAGCAATGGGGAAAGGATTCCCTGTTCAATAAATGGTGTTGGGAAAGCTGGCTAGCCATGTGCAGAAAGCAGAAACTGGACCCCTTCCTGACACCTTACACTAAAATTAACTCCAGATGGATTAAAGACTTAAGCATAAGACCTAACACCATAAAAACCCTAGAAGAAAATCTAGGCAAAACCATTCAGGACGTAGGTGTAGGCAAGGACTTCATGACCAAAACGCCAAACACATTGACAACAAAAGCCAAAATAGACAAATGGGACCTAATCAAACTCCACAGCTTCTGCACAGCAAAAGAAACAATCATTAGAGTGAATCGGCAACCAACAGATTGGGAAAAAATTTTTGCAGTTTACCCATCTGACAAAGGGCTGATATCCAAAATTTACAAAGAACTAAAGCAGATTTACAAGAAAAAAACTAACAAGCCCATTCAAAAGTGGGCAAAGGATATGAACAGACACTTCTCAAAAGAAGACATACGTGAGGCCAACAAACATATGAAAAAATGCTCATCATCACTGGTCATCAGAGAAATGCAAATCAAAACTACATTGAGATACCATCTCACACCGGTTAGAATGGCGATCATTAAAAAATCTGGAGACAACAGATGCTGGAGAGGATGTGGAGAAATAGGAACACTTTTGCACTGTTGGTGGGAGTGTAAATTAGTTCAACCATTGTGGAAGACAGTGTGGCGATTCCTCAAGGACCTAGAAATAGAAATTCCATTTGACCCAGCAATCCCATTACTGGGTATATATCCAAAGGATTACAAATTGTTCTACTATAAGGACACGTGTACACGAATGTTCATTGCAGCACTGTTTACAATAGCAAAGACCTGGAACCAACCCAAATGCCCATCGACGATAGACTGGATAGGGAAAATGTGGCACATATACACCATGGAATATTATGCAGCCATCCATTCAAATAGGAAAGGAGGAAGTTAAATTGTCTCTATTTGCAGACGACATGATTGTATATCTAGAAGACCCCATCGTCTCAGCCCCAAACCTCCTGAAACTGATAAGCAAGTTCAGCAAAGTCTCAGGATACAAAATCAATGTACAAAAATCACATGCATTCCTATACACCAGTAACAGACTTAAAGAGAGCCAAATCAAGAACAAACTTCCATTCACAATTGCCACAAAGAGAATAAAATACCTAGGAATACAACTAACAAGGAATGTAAAGGACCTCTTCAAGGAGAACTACAAGCCACTGCTCAACGATATAAGAGAGGACACAAACAGATGGAGAAACATCCCATGTTCATGGTTAGGAAGAATCAATATCGTGAAAATGGCCATACT
>NW_022449104.1:851-1692 GCF_009761245.1 Sapajus apella | reverse complement strand
AAGAGACGTTTCTCGTATCATTTAGATGCGATCTTAAATCTAATTCCAGCCGCTTACAGACTCTTAAGAATTAGATTTAAGATCGCATCTAAATGATACGAGAAACGTCTCTTTCGAACTGCTCCACTGTGTTTTCGTTCACCTTCGGAAGTTGCATCTATGTTCAGATTCTGCGAGTTAGAAAGACGTTTCTCCAAAAACTGCGTTTGGATATTCCTGAGTGAATGGGAGTATAGGGTTTAATGAGAAATGTATTGCTCGAAAACAAAAACGGAGCTATGTAACAGAATGATTGTCAAGGTGAATATCAAACTTACAGAGTTAAACAATTGTGTGAATGTAGCAGTTCACCAACCCTTTCTTTGGGGAATCTGGAAAGAGATATTTACAGCCATATACAGACTCTTAAGAATTAGCTTTAAGATCGCATCTTAATCATACGAGAAACGTCTCTTTCAAACTGCTCCACTGTGTGTTGGTTCACCTTCGGCACTTGCATCTATGTTTAGATTTAGCGAGTTAGAAAGGCGTTTCTCCAAAAATCTGCGTTTGGATATTCCTGAGTGAATGGGAGTATAGGGTTTAATGAGAAATATCTGTCTCTATAACCAAAACGGAGCTGTGTAGCAGAATGATTGTCAAGGTGTATATTAAACTTACAGAGTTAAACAATTGTGTGAATGTAGCAGTTCACTTAGACTTTCTTTTTAGAATCTGGAAAGAGATATTTCCAGCCGCTTACAGCCTCTTAAGAATTAGCTTTAAGATCGCATCTAAATGATACGAGAAACGTGTCTTACAAACTGCTCCACTGTGTCTTCGTTCACCTTCGGAAGTTGCA
>NW_022449104.1:0-841 GCF_009761245.1 Sapajus apella | reverse complement strand
AAGAGACGTTTCTCGTATCATTTAGATGCGATCTTAAATCTAATTCCAGCCGCTTACAGACTCTTAAGAATTAGATTTAAGATCGCATCTAAATGATACGAGAAACGTCTCTTTCGAACTGCTCCACTGTGTTTTCGTTCACCTTCGGAAGTTGCATCTATGTTCAGATTCTGCGAGTTAGAAAGACGTTTCTCCAAAAACTGCGTTTGGATATTCCTGAGTGAATGGGAGTATAGGGTTTAATGAGAAATGTATTGCTCGAAAACAAAAACGGAGCTATGTAACAGAATGATTGTCAAGGTGAATATCAAACTTACAGAGTTAAACAATTGTGTGAATGTAGCAGTTCACCAACCCTTTCTTTGGGGAATCTGGAAAGAGATATTTACAGCCATATACAGACTCTTAAGAATTAGCTTTAAGATCGCATCTTAATCATACGAGAAACGTCTCTTTCAAACTGCTCCACTGTGTGTTGGTTCACCTTCGGCACTTGCATCTATGTTTAGATTTAGCGAGTTAGAAAGGCGTTTCTCCAAAAATCTGCGTTTGGATATTCCTGAGTGAATGGGAGTATAGGGTTTAATGAGAAATATCTGTCTCTATAACCAAAACGGAGCTGTGTAGCAGAATGATTGTCAAGGTGTATATTAAACTTACAGAGTTAAACAATTGTGTGAATGTAGCAGTTCACTTAGACTTTCTTTTTAGAATCTGGAAAGAGATATTTCCAGCCGCTTACAGCCTCTTAAGAATTAGCTTTAAGATCGCATCTAAATGATACGAGAAACGTGTCTTACAAACTGCTCCACTGTGTCTTCGTTCACCTTCGGAAGTTGCA
>NW_022449103.1:0-1693 GCF_009761245.1 Sapajus apella | reverse complement strand
TCCCACACAATAATAGTGGGAGACTTTAACACCCCATTGTCAACATTGGACAGATCAACCAGACAGAAAATTAACAAGGATATCCAGGACTTGAACTCAGACCTGGACCAAGCAAACCTAATAGACATTTACAGAACTCTCCACCCCAAATCCACAGAATATACATTCTTCTCAGCACCACATCACACCTACTCTAAAATTGACCACATAATTGGGAGTAAGTCACTCCTCAGCAAATGCAAAAGAACGGAATTCATAACAAACAGTCTCTCAGACCACAGTGCAATCAAGTTAGAACTCAGAATTCAAAAACTAACTCAGAACCGCACAGCTTCATGGAAACTGAACAACTTGCTCTTGAATGTTGACTGGATAAACAATGAAATGAAGGCAGAAATAAAGATGTTCTTCGAAACCAACAAGAATGAAGACACAACATACCAGAATCTCTGGGACACATTTAAAGCAGTCTCTAGAGGAAAATATATAGCAATAAGTGCCCACATGAGAAGCAAGGAGAGATCAAAAATTGACACCCTATCATCAAAATTGAAAGAGCTAGAGGAGCAAGATAAAAAAAATCTCAAAGTCTAGCAGAAGACAAGAAATAGCTAAGATCAGAGCAGAACTGAAGGAGATAGAGACACAAAAAACCCTTCGAAAAATCAATAAATCCAGGAGCTGCTTTTTTGAAAAGATCAACAAAATAGACCACTAGCAAGATTAATAAAAAAGAAAAGAGAGAATAACCAAATTGATGTAATAAAAAACGATAAAGGGGATATCACCACAGATTCCACAGAAATTCAAACCATCATCAGAGATTATTACAAACAACTCTATGCACACAAACTAATAAACCTGGAAGAAATGGATAAATTCCTGGACACTTGCCTCCTGCCAAGCCTAAACCAGGAAGAAGCCGAAACCCTGAACAGACCCATAACAATGTCTGAAGTTGAGGCACCTATTAAGAGCTTACCACCCAAAAAAAGCCCAGGTCCAGATGGGTTCACAGCTGAATTCTACCAGACATACAAAGAGGAGCTGGTACCATTTCTTCTGAAACTATTCCAAACAATACAAAAAGAGGGAATTCTTCCCAAATCATTTTACGACCCCAACATCATCCTGATTCCAAAACCCAGCAGAGACACAACAAGAAAAGAAAACTTCAGGCCAATATCCATTATGAACATAGATGCAAAAATCTTCAATAAAATACTGACAAGCCAATTGCAACAGCACATCAAAAAGCTTATCCACCACGATCAAGTAGGCTTCAACCCGGGAATGCAAGGCTGGTTCAACATACGCAAGTCTATAAACGTAATTCACCACATAAACAGAACCAAAGACAAAACCCACATGATTATCTCAATTGATGCAGAGAAGGCCTTTGACAAAATTCAGCAGCCCTTTATGCTAAAAACACTCAATAAGCTAGGTATTGATGGAACGTATCTCAAAATAATAAAAGCTATTTATGACAAACCAACAGCCAATATCATACTGAGTGGGCAAAAACTGGAAGCATTCCCCCTGAAATGTGGCACCAGACAAGGATGCCCGCTCTCACCACCGCTATTCAATATAGTATTAGAAGTTCTAGCCAGAGCAATCAGGCAAGAAAAAGAAATAAAGGACATTCAAATAGGAAAGGAGGAAGTCAAATTGTCTCTATTTGCAGACG
>NW_022449102.1:0-1693 GCF_009761245.1 Sapajus apella | reverse complement strand
GGAAGAGGACTCAGAAAATCAAGAAGCTCTTAGGAAAAAGCTTTCAAGGCCTTCTCAGGTGGGCAGTGGTCAGAAACTGGGGTCAAGGAACTTAATTGATGAGACCAGTAATATAGAGATTTACTCAAAGAGGAAGAAGATTTCAATGAAGAGAAGAAGAATACCACAGAAACCTCAGGTAAGCTTAAATTTTTTTGGTTGCTATTATGAACTTGACTGTCGAAATGGTACCCAAAGGAACGTCTACATTTGGGGGTCTTTTGATTTTAAGATTTGTTAACTGTTGAGATGCTGCATTGTGGATGGTCTTGAGGGAGGGGAGACACGTAAACAAGCCTCACTGGATATTGATGTTGGTCATTTCAGGTGCCCTCAAGTGGAAGGAAGACCTTTCCAGAAAGGCAGCTGAGGCATTTCTGAGGCAGCAGCAAGCAGCTCCAAACCTCAAAAAGCTTATTTATGGGACAGGTAAAGAATTCTGGTTCAGAGCTGGAAACGTTTCAGTTTCTGTGATTATTTTCTGAAAAGGAGATGAGGGAATTGGCTGGAGGATTGGGCTGGTATTGTTGACATCCATAATTGCTGGCCATCACATTTCCTATTTGGTAGATGTCTTTAATCATCAGCTTATGAGGACCACACATTGGTTTTGTGAAGTACACTTAGGGGTTTGCTGTAAAACTTGATGCAAATACTGTCTATTGCATCATGTGATGTCCTCTTTTTAATGAGAAATTTTTTGTAGAATTTAGTGCCAAAAAAATATTTCTGCCCATAAAAATATTTATTTGTTCCTTTCTGAAAATGAGAACCCTGTATCATACATTTTGTTCTCCCTTTTGCCCTTGTCCTCTGATTTTATGCTTTATTAAACTTACCTGTATGTTCTTTGTGGTAGAATTAATATAAAAATAAATCTATAGTGGTGAACTTCATATTGTGCCTGGCTACTGCATGATGAAATCAAGGCCACATGGTGAGACATTTGGGCTCAGCACACTGAAATGGGAGTTGTTGTGTACTGATTTTCATTCAGGTGTTGTTTAGGTATACTCTCAGTGATGAGAGGCTCAACACTCTTTAGAGTTCTTCTTTAGTGATCTACAGCTCTGCTTTTAAATGTCCCTTCCCTTCCTCGCCCCTTAATATTCTCAGTCCTCCTCGACCGCTTAGCTGCCGCCATGCAGGAGCACAGGAGCCCCCACACATGTAGAGCAATAGCTTCCTGGCCTCTCTTCACTTGTGGCTGACCCGGCTTCTCAGTACCTGACTCATATTTGGCTATCATCATACCCCCCACAGACAGAGACCCTCAGTTCCTGAATTCAAAGACTCATAGCCTAACTAGTTAAAAACGATGAGTTCTCTAGGGCTGTAGTTTTTGTTCTCACTTTTCTGCCATGGTCTTCTCTTTAGAGGCAGAGATAATGAAGAAGATGATGATACTCGGGAAGAGTTTGGAGGGTTATTTTGTGTCACCCAGCCTGACAGAGAGTGTAAACACAAGGCCGACTCTTTGGACTGCTCCAGATTTCTTGTGGAGGCGCCCCATGACTGAAATTTAGAGGAGGTAAGGGGGTGGTATGTTTGATTTATTAGAGAATTGTTCTAGAATAAGATTGTCTGATGTCAATATTGCTTACCTGTTGTTGGCTTCTTATTTTTATAGGATGACAGGTCATCTAGATATTGT
>NW_022449101.1:0-1693 GCF_009761245.1 Sapajus apella | reverse complement strand
AAGTGTTCCTATTTCTCCACATCCTCTCCAGCATCTGTTGTCTCCAGATTTTTTAATGATCGCCATTCTAACTGGCGTGAGATGGTATCTCAATGTAGTTTTGATTTGCATTTCTCTGATGACCAGTGATGATGAGCATTTTTGCATATGTTTGTTGGCCTCACGTATGTCTTCTTTTGTAAAGTGTCTGTTCATATCCTTTGCCCACTTTTGAATGGGCTTGTTAGTTTTTTTCTTGTAAACCAGTTTTATTTCTTTCTAAATTTTGAATATCAGCCCTTGGTCAGATGGGTAAACTGCAAAAATTTTTTCCCAGTCTGTTGGTTGCCGATTCACTCTAATGATTGTTTCTTTTGCTGTGCAGAAGCTGTGGAGTTTGATTAGGTCCCATTTGTCTATTTTGGCTTTTGTTGTCAATGCTTTTGGTGTTTTGGTCATGAAGTCCTTGCCTACACCTACATCCTGAATGGTTTTGCCTAGATTTTCTTCTAGGGTTTTTATGGTGTTAGGTCTTATGTTTAAGTCTTTAATCCATCTGGAGTTAATTTTAGTGTAAGGTGTCAGGAAGGGGTCCAGTTTCTGCCTTCTGCACAGGGCTAGCCAGCTTTCCCAACACCATTTATTGAACAGGGAATCCTTTCCCCATTACTTGTTTTTGTCTGGTTTGTCAAAGATCAGGTGGTTGTAGATATGTTGTGTTGCCTCTGAGACCTCTGTTCTGTTCCATTGGTCTATATCTCTGTTTTGGTACCAGTACCATGCTGTTTTGATTACTGTAGCCTTGTAGTATAGTTTGAAGTCTGGTAGTGTGATGCCCCCCGCTTTGTTCTTTTTGCTTAGAATTGACTTGGCTATGCGGGCTCTCTTTTGGTTCCATATGAAGTTTAAGGTGGTTTTTTCCAGTTCTGCAAAGAAGGTCATTGGTAGCTTGATGGGGATAGCATTGAATCTGTAAATTACTTTGGGCAGTATGGCCATTTTCACGATATTGATTCTTCCTAACCATGAACATGGGATGTTTCTCCATCTGTTTGTGTCCTCTCTTATTTCGTTGAGCAGTGGCTTGTAGTTCTCCTTGAAGAGGTCCTTTACATTCCTTGTTAGTTGTATTCCTAGGTATTTTATTCTCTTTGTGGCAATTGTGAATGGAAGTTTGTTCTTGATTTGGCTCTCTTTAAGTCTGTTACTGGTGTATAGGAATGCATGTGATTTTTGCACATTGATTTTGTATCCTGAGACTTTGCTGAACTTGCTTATCAGTTTCAGGAGGTTTGGGGCTGAGACGATGGGGTCTTCTAGATATACAATCATGTCGTCTGCAAATAGAGACAATTTGACTTCCTCCTTTCCTATTTGAATGCCCTTTATTTCTTTTTCTTGCCTGATTGCTCTGGCTAGAACTTCTAATACTATATTGAATAGCAGTGGTGAGAGTGGGCATCCTTGTCTGGTGCCACATTTCAAGGGGAATGCTTCCAGTTTTTGCCCATTCAGTATGATATTGGCTGTTGGTTTGTCATAAATAGCTTTTATTATTTTGAGATACGTTCCATCGATACCTAGCTTATTGAGTGTTTTTAGCATAAAGGGCTGTTGAATTTTGTCAAAGGCCTTCTCTGCATCAATTGAGATAATCATGTGGTTTTTGTCTTTGGTTCTGTTTATGTGGTGAATTACGTTTATAGACTTGCGT
>NW_022449100.1:0-1694 GCF_009761245.1 Sapajus apella | reverse complement strand
AAAAAAAAAAAAAAAGAAAAAAAAAAAAAGGAGGGTCAACCAAAGTTGTGCTAAACAGCAGCTGTTGTCATGGTACATAGAGAGACAAAGGTTATGAAGGCTTACTCTTAAATCCAAACTTCCTTCTTTGTTGTGTTCAAACCAGCAAGATTACAAAATATTGTCTTTATATTATGAGTCTATTTCAGTGGAAAAATTAAGAGATTGGTTTTCTCTTTCAGCAAAAAAGAAAGAACTTACTGACAATGTGAGCAGTGCTTTTGAACAAGGTACTTTCTTCTTTTCTTGACTTTCTTTTTTTTTTCTTTTTCTTTTTTTTTTTTTTTTTTAAATAAAGATGGGGTTTCACCATGTTGGACAGGCTGGTCTTGAACTCCTGACCTCAGGTGATCCGCCCGCCTTGGTCTCCAAACTGCTTGGATTACAGGCATGAGCCACCGCGCCCAGCCAACTTTCTTAAATAAGGAAAGAAATTTCAAGCATTGAGGCATAGCCATTCATTCGATAACTAGCTATTATATATCCTCCTATGATAGGTATATGGGGAGATATGAAATACTTATGAATCTACATTTCTGCCTTTAAGGAATGCCTTTAAGAATTTACATTTCTCCGGGCGCGGTGGCTCAAGCCTGTAATCCCAGCACTTTGGGAGGCCGAGGCGGGTGGATCACGAGGTCAAGAGATCGAGACCATCCTGGTCAACATGGTGAAACCCCGTCTCTACTAAAAATACAAAACATTAGCTGGGCATGGTGGCGCGTGCCTGTAATCCCAGCTACTCAGGAGGCTGAGGCAGGAGAATTGCCTGAACCCAGAAGGCAGAGGTTGCACTGAGCCGAGATGGCGCCATTGCACTCCAGCCTAGGTAACAAGAGTGAAACTCCATCCCAAAAAAAAAAACGAATCTACATTTCGGCCAGGCGCGGTGGCTCATGCCTGTAATCCTAGCACTTTAGCAGGCCGAGGTGGGTGGATCACCTGAGGTCAGGAGTTCAAGACCAGCCTGGCCATCTTGATGAAACCCCATCTTATTTAAAAAAAAAAATACAAAAAAAGAATCTACATTTATTTTAGTATTAACTTACACAATTTAAATAAATAAATAAATAAATAAAAAGAATCTACATTTCTGCTTTGCTAGAGAAACAAACTATCAAAAAAGTGATCTGGTCGCAGTGACTCAACACCTGTAATCCCAGCACTTTGGGAAGCTGAGGTAGGCAGATGACTTGAGGTCAGGAGTTTGAGACCAGCCTAGCCAACATGGTGAAACCCCATCTCTACCAATAATACAAAAATTAGCTGAGCGTGGTGGCGTGTGCCTATAGTCCCAGCTACTCAGGAGGCTGAGGCAGGAGAATCGCTTGAATCCATGAGGCAGAGGTTGCAGTGAGTTGAGATTGCGCCACTGCACTCCAGCCTGGGCAACAGAGTGAAGCTCCGTCTCAAAAAAAAAAAAAAAGGAAGAAGGCTGGGCGCGGTGGCTCACACCTGTAATCCCAGCACTTTGGGAGGCCAAGGTAGGTGGATCATTTGAGGTAAAGAGATGGAGGCCATCTGGCCAACATGGTAAAACCCCGTCTTTACTAAAAATACAAAAATTAGTTGGGTGTGGTGGCAGGCGCCTATAGTCACAGCTACTCAGGAGGCTGAGGCAGGAGAATCGCTTGAACCTGGGAGGCAGAGGTTGC
>NW_022449099.1:0-1694 GCF_009761245.1 Sapajus apella | reverse complement strand
TCGTTCACCTTCGGAAGTTGAATCTACGTTTAGATTCAGCGTGTTAGAAACACGTATCTTCTAAAAGCTGCGTTTGGATATTCCTGAGTGAATGGGAGTATAGGGTGTAATGAGAAATATCTGGCTCTAAAACAAAGCCGGAGCTATGTAGCAGAATGATTGTCACGTTGTATGTTCAACTTACAGAGTTAAACAGATGTGTGAATGTAGCAGTTCAGAAACACTCTCTTTGGAGAATCTGGAATGAGATAATTCCAGCCATATACAGGCTCATAAGATTTAGCGGTAATATCGCATCTAAACCACAGGAGAAACGTCACTTTCAAACTGCTCTGCTGTGTTTGGTTCACATTAGGAAGATGCATCTATGTTTAGATTCAGCGAGTTAGAAACACGTTTCTCCAAATAGCGGCGTTTGTATATTCCTGAGTGAATGGGAGTATACGGTGTAATGAGAAATATCGGCGTCTAAAACAAAAACGGAGCTATGTTGCAGTATGATTGTCAAGGTGCATATTAAACTTACAGAGTTAAACAGATGTGTGTATGTAGCAGTTCAGAAACACTTTCTTTGGAGAATCTGGAAAGAGATAATTCCAGCCATATACAGCCTCCTATGAATTAGCTTTAAGATCGCATCTAAATCACAGAAGAAACGTCTCTTTCAACCGGCTCCGCTGTGTGTTCGTTCACCTTCGGAAGTTGCATCTATGTTTAGATTCAGGGATTTAGAAACACGTTTCTCCAAATAGCAGCGTTTGGATATTCCTGAGTGAAAGGGAGTATAGGGTGTAATGAGAAATATCGGGCTGTAAAACCAAAACGGAGCTTTGTATCAGAATGATTATCAGGGTGTTTATTCAACTTATAGAGTAAAACAGATATATGAATGTAGCAGTTCAGAAAATCTTTGTTTGGAGATTCAGGAAAGAGATATTTCCAGGTATGTACAGGCTCCTAAGAATTAGCAGTACGATCTCGTCTAAAGCACAGGAGAAACGTCTCTTTCAAACTGCTCTGCTCTGTGTTCGTTACCTTAGGAAGTTGCATCTATGTTTCGATTCAGCGAGTTAGAAACACGTTTCTTCAAAAAGCGGCGTTTGGATATTCCTGAGTGAATGGGAGTATAGGGTGTAATGAGAAATATCTGGCTCTAAAACAAAAACGGAGCTATGTAGAAGAATGATTGTCAAGGTGTGTATTCAACTTACAGAGTTAGACAGATGTGTGAATGCAGCAGTTCAGAAAACCTTTCCTTGGAGAAGCTGGAAATAGATATTTCCAGCCATATACAGGCTAATAAGAATTAGCTTTAAGATAGTGTCTAAGCAACAGGAGAAACGTCTCTTTCAAATTGCTCTGCTCTGTGTTCGTTCACCTTAGGAAGTTGCATCTATGTTTAGATTCAGCGACTTAGAAACACTTTTCTTCTAAAACCTGCGTTTGGGTATTCCTGAGTGAGTGGGAGTATAGGGTGTAATGAGAAATATCTGGCTCTAAAACAAAAACGGAGCTATGTAGCTGAATGATTGTCAAGGTGTATATTCAACATATAGAGTTAAACAGATGTGTGAATGTAGCAGTTCCGAAACCCTTTCTTTTGAGAATCTGCAAAGAGAGATTTCCAGCCATAAACAGGCTCATAAGAGTTAGCGATAATATCTCGACTAAACCACAGGAGAAACGTCTCTTTC
>NW_022449098.1:0-1695 GCF_009761245.1 Sapajus apella | reverse complement strand
TGCTCTGTTGCCCAGACTGGAGTACAGTGGTGCACTCACAGCTCACTGCAGCCTTGAACTCCTGAGCTCAAGCAGTCCTCCCACCTCAGTCTCCCAAGTAGCTGGGACTACAGCCATGCACCACCATACCCGGTTAATTTTTTTTTTTTTTTTAAGACAGAGTCTCGCTTTTGTTGCCCAGGCTGGAGTGCAATGGTGAGATCTCGGCTCACCACAAACTCCACATCCCGGGTTCAAGTGATTCTCCTGCCTCAGCCTCCCAAGGAGCTGGGATTATAGGTGCCCTTCACCACGCCCAGCTAATTTTTTGTATTTTTAGTAGACCCGGGGTTTCACTATGTTGGTCAGGCTAGTCTCAAACTCCTGACCTCAGGCGAACCACCTGCCTCAGCCTCCCAAAGCGCTGGGATTACAGGCATGAGCCACCACGCCCAGCCTTACCTGGTTAATTTTTAAATTTTTAATTTTTAAATTTTTTGTAGAGGCTGGGTACTGTGGCTCATGCCTCTAATCCTAGCACTTGGGAGGCCAAGATAGGTAGATCACTTGAGTCCAGGAGTTTGAGAGCAGCCTGGCCAACATGGTGAAACCCCGTCTCTACTAAAAATACAAAACTTAGCCAGATGTGCTGGCACGAACCTGTAATCCCAGCTACTTGGGAGGCTGAGGCAGGAGAATTGCTTGAACCCAGAAGGCAGAGGTTGCAGTGAGCCAAGATTGCACCACTGCACTCCAGCCTGGGCAACAGAGCGAGACCCAGTCTCAAAAAGAAAATAGTAATAATTAATAAAGTAAGTTTTTTGTAGAGATGAGGTCTTGCTATGTTGCCCAGGCTGGTCTTGAACTCCTGGCCTCAAGCAATCTTCTTGCCATGGCCTCTCAAAGCACTGGGAAGGCCAATGACTTTTAAAGACTTATACTGGCAGGGCCGTGTTTTGTCATCAGCCCCATTCTTAAGGCTGGGGGAACAGAGTCACGAAGGTCTGGTCACTGGGAAGCCCAGAGCATCTGGGCAACCCTGTGTGCATCTGCCTTCCACACGGGGGCAGCAGTGACCACTTAGGGACGACTGTCTAGGCCTTGGCCAACAGGGAGGACGGGACAGGGGCACCTACAGTCCTGATGCTGCCTTCCCTGTGAATGCAGGCAGCTGTGGGCCGAGCTGGAGAACGGAGGTCTGGATAGCAGGTGGGCAGGAGGTGGGTGCATGCCCAGGTGGCCACCAGGCACTGACTGCTGCCATTTCTCACATCCTTGCTTCAGATCCCCTCGAAGGACGACCCCAAGGAGCTGCCCGACCCCTTCAATGACCTCTCTGTTGGGGGCTGGGAGATCATGGAGGAACCTGTGGGCCGCCTGTCAGTGTGGGCTGTGTCTCTGCAGGGCAGGGTAAGGCCAACCCCTGTCCCTGCCCCAGCTACTCACCATCCCACCTCCTGTGGGGTCCTGTCCTGTTTACCCCGTGGGTCTCACTTGTCCCAGGAGCCCCAGCTTCCCCACCCCAGGTCTGCTCCTGGCCTTTCTCTTCTCTGAGCCCCCAGTGTGCTCATCAGTGCCCAGCCTCAGCTCAAGTACCTTCAGTGTGGCCTCAAGACAGTTCTGAGCTCCTGCTAGAGCCCTGCTTGTGCCTCCCACACAGTCTTCAGGAATAATGTGGTGGTGGGTGTGTGGGTGATGGAAGGTGTGCCAGTGGAC
>NW_022449097.1:1306-1695 GCF_009761245.1 Sapajus apella | reverse complement strand
AGGAAAGAAGTCCTGAGGAACATCTCCCCTTCCCACCCTGCAGCTATGAAGTGATTCCTGAACACTCACACATGCACACTGACAATGATGTAGCTACACTCCTCCTATGACAATGCTTCACCTTCAGAATTTGTGCTGAGAGAACTTGTGCTTCTAGAGTTTTCTGCCAACAGGCTATGTAAGTGCCCAGAGGATTCATGGCTTACTTTTATCCCCAGATCTTGAATCAGCAGCAGTGACCTGTTTCCTCCACTAACCTAGGCTTCCGGGTCATCCATCCCTCCCAACTACCTGCAAGCTCAGTTTATAAGTCAGAGCTACCCCACCTGCCTGGACCAGTAACTGCAACACTAATCAGTCTTTTCACCAAATGCGTACTCTTCTGTACC
>NW_022449097.1:0-1206 GCF_009761245.1 Sapajus apella | reverse complement strand
TTTTTTTTTTTTTTTTTTTTTGAGACTAAGTTTCACTCTTGTCACCCAGCTGGAATTCAGTGGCAGGATCTCTACTCATTGCAACCCCCTGCCTCCCGAGTTTAAGAGATTCTCTTGCCTCAGCCTCCCGAGTATCTGGTATTACAGGCGTGTGCCAGCACTCACAGCTAATTTTCGTATTTTTAGTAGAGATGGGATTTCACCATGATGGCCAGGCTAGTCTCAATTTCAACTTCTGGTGATCCACCCACCTCGGCCTAGGCAAAGTGCTGGTATTACTTGAGTGAGCCACCGCGCCTGGCCCTGTAGGCTTTTTATATCAAGTTCTCTTATTCTGACTTTTTCTTTTCCCCAATGCTGTTTCAGTATCCCAAAGCCAAACCTCTGATACCTAAATACAAACCCTACTGAAAAATCCAATGTCCACAAGTTCAGAATAAATTATTTGGCCCTATTTATTGTAAGCATAAATTCAAAATGAAAACAAGGCAGTTAATCGATCAACTTTTTTAAAAAAGGAAATTTGCTCTTCTTCTTTAGACATTTAATTTAGATACCTTTTATATTAAGTTGTTTCTCTGATTTTTGTCTTTTAAATATCTATGAAATCTATTTCTGCTCTAATTTTTGTTTATTATGATTTTTTATTTCTCTCTCTCTCTGTTCTTCTCTCTCTGTCTGTTACTCTCTCTTTGAAACGGAGTTTCACTACTGTCACCCAAGATGGAGTGCAGTGTTGCTGCAACCTTGGCTCACTGCAACCTTTGCTTCCCGGGTTTAGGCGATGCTTCAGCCTCAGTCTTCCCAGGAGCTACAATTAGAGGCATCTGCCACCACACCCGGCTAATTTTTGTATTTTTAGTAGAGAATGGCTTTCACCATGTTGACCAGGCTGTTCTCAAACTCCTAACGTCAAGTGATCCATCCACCTTGGCCTCCAAAGTGCTGAGAGTACAAGCTGGAATCGAACTTCTATGAAAAACATGTCCAGTTCTAGCCTTAAAACAATTTCACATCAAATGTCTTTAAATTACTTTCCAAAGCTCTGATGCCCAAATTGAAAAGTAATTTCCCTTTTTGAGCAAAAGGCACCTGTTTAAAAAGCAGAATCTGAAAATCCTAGAAGCTCATGAGCTCTCATATGTGCACAAATGTTGCATTTCTCTGAACACAGGCAGAGCAGAAATCTACCCATTCTTTCTGGGA
>NW_022449096.1:0-1696 GCF_009761245.1 Sapajus apella | reverse complement strand
GGAGGTTGCAGTGAGCCGAGATCGCGCCATTGCACTCCAGCCTGGGTAACAAGAGCGAAACTCCGTCTCAAAAAAAAAAAAAAAAAAAAAAAAAAAACATAGAGACAGGATCTCACTATGTTGCCCAGTTTGGTCTCAAACTCTTGGCCTCAAGTAGTGATCCTCCCATTGTGTTGAGATTACACCCAGCCTCCCAAAGTGCTGAGATTACAGGTGTGAGCCACTGTGCCCAGCCTCTTTTTCCTGAATAATAACTTTCTGCATTATCTATGCAATAGGAATTATTCCTGTTAGATGGCTGTAATATAAAGTAATTTAATCACGTAAGTAAGAACTCTGAAGGTTTCTCAGGCTATGCAAAAATGGTCAGAGAAATTAACAGGAAAACCTAAAAGCTTGATTGCTTATTTCTTTTTAAACTAAACTATAATCAACCATGACAATGTTTGTAGAACTTAAAAAGTTATTTTTAAAATCCAAGTTCCAGTAAGCATAGATTATTTTGAGAATAAGGAGTATAGTTTATGAAGGAAAAACCAGCTAGACAAAACACAAATCCTTTTGTATAAAACAGAATGTAGAATGTATCAGGTTGGTGCAAAAGTAACTGCAGCTTCAGTGGCAAAAATCACAATTACTTTTGCACCAACCTAATAAAACAACCAATGCAGAATAATGAGACAAGGCTGGGCAAGCAATCCCAGCATGACCAGGTCTCTGTGGCACTTTCATGAGCCCAGCTGTTCACACACATCTATCAAGAAAGGTTCAAGATACAAGAAGCAAAAACAGAGGCTGAGGAAAAAAGATAAATTCAGGTACATCAGAGATGTAAACATCACGTTCATCACACCTGATATAAGAGGTAGATGGAGAGCTAGTAAGGCCCAGGGGACCTGAGCAATGCCACCAACCACTGCGAGCTGCTGGCATTCACGAGATACTCGCCAACACCAGCAAGGCACACAGCCTGCAGGTGTATGTGGAACGTGTCCCAGGACAGGCAGTGCTCTGGGCTGCAAAGCCTGTCTCAAACATAAAAGGGCTCACAGCATACAAAGTATGTACTCTGACCACTATGGAATGAAATTGGAATCAATAATAGAAAGATTTTTTAAAATCCCCAAACATATGGAAACTAAATAACAGATCTTTAAATAAATAACCCATGCATGGGTCAAAGGAATAAACTGAAAGGGAAATTAAGGAAATAGTAGTAATGTAAAGGGACATCAAAAGAAGAGAAAAAAAAAACCACAAGTCAAAATTTGTGAGATGTAGCTAAAGCAGAATTTAAAGTGAAATTTATTAGAGTAAATGCTTACATTATTAAAAAAAAAAAGTCTCAGGCTTCTTAAGAAACTAGGAAAAGAGAAGCAGACAAGACTCAAAGTAATTGGGATTGAAATAATAATGATCATAGTAGAAATCAATGTAATAGTAAAAGAAAAGCAATAATGAGCCGGGTGCGGTGGCTCACGCCTGTAATCCCAGCACTTTGGGAGGCCGAGGTGGGTGGATCACGAGGTCAAGAGATCGAGACCATCCTGGTCAACATGGTGAAACCCCGTCTCTACTAAAAATACAAAAATTAGCTGGGCATGGTGGCACGTGCCTGTAGTCCCAGCTACTCAGGAGGCTGAGGCAGAAGAATTGCCTGAACCCAGGAGGCGGAGGTTGCAGTGAGCCGAGATCG
>NW_022449095.1:0-1696 GCF_009761245.1 Sapajus apella | reverse complement strand
GGAGGTTGCAGTGAGCCGAGATCGCGCCATTGCACTCCAGCCTGGGTAACAAGAGCGAAACTCCGTCTCAAAAAAAAAAAAAAAAAAAAAAAAAAAACATAGAGACAGGATCTCACTATGTTGCCCAGTTTGGTCTCAAACTCTTGGCCTCAAGTAGTGATCCTCCCATTGTGTTGAGATTACACCCAGCCTCCCAAAGTGCTGAGATTACAGGTGTGAGCCACTGTGCCCAGCCTCTTTTTCCTGAATAATAACTTTCTGCATTATCTATGCAATAGGAATTATTCCTGTTAGATGGCTGTAATATAAAATAATTTAATCACGTAAGTAAGAACTCTGAAGGTTTCTCAGGCTATGCAAAAATGGTCAGAGAAATTAACAGGAAAACCTAAAAGCTTGATTGCTTATTTCTTTTTAAACTAAACTATAATCAACCATGACAATGTTTGTAGAACTTAAAAAGTTATTTTTAAAATCCAAGTTCCAGTAAGCATAGATTATTTTGAGAATAAGGAGTATAGTTTATGAAGGAAAAACCAGCTAGACAAAACACAAATCCTTTTGTATAAAACAGAATGTAGAATGTATCAGGTTGGTGCAAAAGTAACTGCAGCTTCAGTGGCAAAAATCACAATTACTTTTGCACCAACCTAATAAAACAACCAATGCAGAATAATGAGACAAGGCTGGGCAAGCAATCCCAGCATGACCAGGTCTCTGTGGCACTTTCATGAGCCCAGCTGTTCACACACATCTATCAAGAAAGGTTCAAGATACAAGAAGCAAAAACAGAGGCTGAGGAAAAAAGATAAATTCAGGTACATCAGAGATGTAAACATCACGTTCATCACACCTGATATAAGAGGTAGATGGAGAGCTAGTAAGGCCCAGGGGACCTGAGCAATGCCACCAACCACTGCGAGCTGCTGGCATTCACGAGATACTCGCCAACACCAGCAAGGCACACAGCCTGCAGGTGTATGTGGAACGTGTCCCAGGACAGGCAGTGCTCTGGGCTGCAAAGCCTGTCTCAAACATAAAAGGGCTCACAGCATACAAAGTATGTACTCTGACCACTATGGAATGAAATTGGAATCAATAATAGAAAGATTTTTTAAAATCCCCAAACATATGGAAACTAAATAACAGATCTTTAAATAAATAACCCATGCATGGGTCAAAGGAATAAACTGAAAGGGAAATTAAGGAAATAGTAGTAATGTAAAGGGACATCAAAAGAAGAGAAAAAAAAAACCACAAGTCAAAATTTGTGAGATGTAGCTAAAGCAGAATTTAAAGTGAAATTTATTAGAGTAAATGCTTACATTATTAAAAAAAAAAAGTCTCAGGCTTCTTAAGAAACTAGGAAAAGAGAAGCAGACAAGACTCAAAGTAATTGGGATTGAAATAATAATGATCATAGTAGAAATCAATGTAATAGTAAAAGAAAAGCAATAATGAGCCGGGTGCGGTGGCTCACGCCTGTAATCCCAGCACTTTGGGAGGCCGAGGTGGGTGGATCACGAGGTCAAGAGATCGAGACCATCCTGGTCAACATGGTGAAACCCCGTCTCTACTAAAAATACAAAAATTAGCTGGGCATGGTGGCACGTGCCTGTAGTCCCAGCTACTCAGGAGGCTGAGGCAGAAGAATTGCCTGAACCCAGGAGGCGGAGGTTGCAGTGAGCCGAGATCG
>NW_022449094.1:690-1696 GCF_009761245.1 Sapajus apella | reverse complement strand
GGCTTCTGGGGCTTCTTCAGCTCCCACTGCCCCCCAGAGTGAAGGCTGCTCGTCCACACCCACCTGGCCTCGGCGATGTCAGCAGCGTTTCCCCTGGACACCCTTTCCAGCTGCACGTAGACTGAGCAGTTGACCCGGCTCCACTCGGTGTCACAGACGGCCAGGAAGTTGGGGCGCAGGTGGCCGATAGTGTACTTGGCCAGGTCCATCAGAGACTGGCTCACGGCCTCCCTGAACAGGAAGGTCCCCAGCACCTTGTACACGGCAGCCACGTAGTTGTTGAAGTCGGAGCGGGAATAGAGCTGGTCTGTGTGCACCAGGTAGGCTTCTCCCACTGAGGCCTGTGCGTGGGGCAGCCACAGCGAACAGCGGGGGTCCCGGTCAGCCCGTGGGCCCTCACTGGGCCTCGGTCCTCCCCACAGGCCTCCCCAAGGCTGCTGCAGAGCTGGGGACTCTCAAAGGGCCCTAGGCGGGCTCGGTGGCTCACGCCTGCCATCCCAGCACTTTGGGAGGCTGAGGCGGGCAGATCACCTGAGGTCGGGCATTCAAGACCAGCCAGAACAACATGGTGAAACCCGTCTCTATTAAAAATACAAAACTAGCCAGGTGTGATGACGCACGGCTGGAGTCCCAGCTACTGGGGAGACTGAGGCAAGAGAATCACTTGGACCCAGGAGGCGGAGGTTACAGTGAGCTGAGACCCTGCCATTGCACTCCAGCCTGGGCAACAAGAGCGAAACTCCATCTCAAAAAACAAAAGGGGGTTCCTATTAGCCACAAGTACCACTCGGGGCAAGGCTGTGTCCCCCAGCCTCCCACAGGCCTCCAGGCCACCCCCCATCAGGAACCCAGGGTAAGGCTGTACCCCATCCCGCCCCCCTCCCTGTCCCTCTGAACCCCTCCTGCCTTACAAGGATGACGGTGGCTGTGTTGGTGACCCCGGCCATGAGCCCGTGGGTGATGGTGTCTGGACGGTAGGGGTACCGGATGGAGTCATCCCCACAAT
>NW_022449094.1:0-590 GCF_009761245.1 Sapajus apella | reverse complement strand
GTGTCCCCCAGCCTCCCACAGGCCTCCAGGCCACCCCCCATCAGGAAGCCAGGGTAAGGCTGTACCCCATCCCGCCCCCCTCCCTGTCCCTCTGAACCCCTCCTGCCTTACAAGGATGACGGTGGCTGTGTTGGTGACCCCGGCCATGAGCCCGTGGGTGATGGTGTCTGGACGGTAGGGGTACCGGATGGAGTCATCCCCACAGTAAAATCCTCACTTATGCGGGGCGTTCACCAGCCATAGGACAGCGAAGGGCAGGGAGGCTGGAGGGGGAGAAGGGCCATGGAGCTGCAACGTTCTCCAACCAGCTGGGCCGTGAAGGCCTCACACCTTCCTTGCCTCGAGGCCTCCCACCGACAGCAAGGAAGAGCTTTTCTCACAGCACGTGGGAGGCCCAAGCGTCACCCCTTTCCCATCGCCCTCAGATGAGCACGAACTCCCCAGGCCCTCTCCCCCTCACACCGTCCCCTCTGCTCCTTGAACAAACCTGGCAAACGCTCACCTCAGGGCCTTTGCACAGGCACTTCTCTCTGCCCAAAATATCTTATTTTTATTTTTAAAAGTAGAGACAGGGGTCTCATGCTGACCAC
>NW_022449093.1:507-1696 GCF_009761245.1 Sapajus apella | reverse complement strand
TCAACTTACAGAGTTAAACTGATGTGTGTGTGCAGAAGGTCAGAAATACTTTCTTTGGAGAATCTGGAAACAGATATTTCCAGTCATATACCGGCATATGAGAAACAGCAGTAAGACTGCGTTTAAAATACAGGAGAAACGTCTAGTTCAAACTACTCTGCTTTGTGTTCACTCACCTTAGCAAGTTGGCTCTATGTTTTGATTTAGCGGGTTAGAAACACGTTTCTTGTAAAAGCTGCGTTTGGATATTACAGATGACTGACTGTAGGCTGCAATGAGAAATATAATGCTCTAAAACAAAAACGCAGCTATCTAGCAGAATGGTTGTCAAGCTGTACAATCAACTTACAGATTTAAACTGATGTGTGTGTGCAGCAGTTCAGAAATCCTTTCTTTCAAGAATCTGGAAACAGATATTCCCAGACATATAAAGGCATAAAAGAACTCGCAGTAAGACTGCCTTTAAAAAACAGGAGAAACATCTCGTTCAAACTGCTCAGCTTTGTGTTCGCTCACCTTAGGAATTTCAATCAATGTTGAGATTCAGCGAGTTAGAAACCTGATTCTTCTAAAAGCTGCTTTAGGATATTCCAGTGTGACGGTGACTGTAGGCTGTAATGAGAAATATCTTGGTCTAAAACAAAAACGCAGCTATCTAGCAGAATGGTTGTTAAGCTGTAGAATCAACTTACGGGAGTTAAACTGATGTGGGTGTGCAGCAGTTCAGAAATGCTTTCCTTTTAGAATCTGGAAACAGATATTTCCATCCATATACAGGCATATGAGAACTAGCAGTAAGACTGCCTTTAAAACACAGGAGAGACGTCGAGTTCAAACTGCTCTGCTTTGTGTTCACTCACCTAAGGAAGTTGCATCTGTGTTTCGATTCAGCGAGTTACAAACACGTTTCATCTAAAATCTGCGTTTGGATATTCCAGAGTGACTGATACTATAGGCTGTAATGAGAAATCTATTGATGTAAACCGAAAACGCAGCTATATAGCAGAATGGTTGTTAAGCTGTAGATTCAACTCAAAGAGTTAAACTGATGTGTGTGTGCAGCAGTTGAGAAATCCTTTCTTTGGAGAATCTGGAAACAGATATTTTCAGTCATATGCAGGCATAGGAGTACAAGCAGTAAAGACTACGTTTAAAACACAGGAGAAACGTCTAGTTCAAACTGCTCTGC
>NW_022449093.1:0-407 GCF_009761245.1 Sapajus apella | reverse complement strand
TGTGTGCAGCAGTTCAGAAATCCTTTCTTTGGAGAATCTGGAAACAGATATTTCCACCAGCATACAGGCACTTCAGAACTAGAAGTAACACTGCGTTTGAAACACAGCAGAAACGTCTAGTTCAAACTGCTTTGCTTTGTGTTCCCTCACCATAGGAAGTTGCAACTATATTTAGCTTCAGCTTGTAAGAAACACTTTTCTTCTAAAAGCTGCGTTTGGATATTCTAGAGAGAATGAGACTATAGGCTCTAATGAGAAATATCTTGCTCTAAAACAAAAATGCAGCTATCTAGGAGAATGGTTGTGAAGCTGGACAATAAACTTACAGAGTTAAAGTGATGGGTGTGCGCAGCAGTAAAGAAATATTTTCTTTGGAGAATCTGGTATTTTAAGCCATATACAGGCAT
>NW_022449092.1:0-1696 GCF_009761245.1 Sapajus apella | reverse complement strand
ATATGCCTGTATATGGCTGGAAATATCTGATTCCAGATTCTCCAAAGAAAGCATTTCTGAACTGCTGCTCTCACACATCAGTTTAACTCTGTAAGTTGATTGCAGAGTTTGACAACGATTCTGCTAGATACCTGCTTTTTTGTTTTAGAGCAAGATATTTCTCATTACAGCCTATAGTTTCATTCACTGTGGCATATCCAAACGCAGCTATTAGAAGAAACGTGTTTCTAACTCGCTCATTCTGAACATAGAGCCAGCTACCTAAGGTGAACGAACACAAAGCAGAGCAGTTTGATCGAGATGTTTCTCCTGTGTTTAAAACGCAGTCTTACTGCCAGTTCTTATATGCCTGTATATGGCGGGAAATATCTGTTTCCAGATTCTCCAAAGAAACGATTTCTGAACTGCGGCACACACAATTCAGTTTAACTCTGTAAGTTGATTGTACAGATTGACAACCATTGTGCTAGATAGCTGCGTTTTTGTTTTAGAGCGAGATATTTCTCATTACATCCTATAGTCTATTTCACTCTGGAATATCCACAAGCAGATTATAAAAGAAACGTGTTTCTAACTCGCTGAATCTAAACATAGAGGCAACGACTTAAGGTGAACGAACACTAAGCAGAGCAGTTTGAAAAAGACGTTTCTCCTGTGTTTTAAATGCAGTCTTACTGCAAGTTCTCATATGCCTGTAAATGGCTGGAAATATCTGTTTCCAGATTCTCCAAAGAAAGGATTTCTGAACTGCTGCACACACACATCAGTTTAACTCTGTAAGTTGTTTGTACAGATTGACAACCATTCTGCTAGATAGCAGCGTTTTAGTTTTAGAGCAAGATATTTCTCACTACATCCTATAGTCTAAATCACCCTGGAATATCCAAACGCAGATTATAAAAGAAACGTGTTTGTAACTTGTTGAATCTAAACATAGAGGCAACTTCCTATGGTGAACGAACACAAAGCAGAGCAGTTTGAAATAGACGTTTCTCCTGTGTTTTAAGTGCAGTCTTACTGCAAGTTCTTATATGCCTGTATACGGCTGGAAATCTCTGTTTCCAGATTCTCCAAAGAAAGCGTTTATGAACTGTTGCACACACACATTAGTTTATCTCTGTAAATTGATTCTACAGCTTAACAACCATTCTCCTAGAGAGCTGCGTTTCTGTTTTAGAGCAATATATTTCCCTTTACTGACTATAGTCTCAGTCACTGTGGAGTATCAAAATGCCGCTTTTAGAAGAAGCTTGAATCTAACTCGCTGAATCTAAACACAGATGCAACTTCCTAAGGTGAGTTAACACAAAACAGAGCAGTTTGAAAGAGATCTTTCTCCTGTGTTTTAAACTCAGCCTTTCTTCCAGTTCTTATATGCCTGCATATGGCTGGAAATATCTGTTTCCAGATTCTCCAAAGAAAGGAATTCTGAACTGCTGCACACACACATCAGTTTAACTCTGTAATTTTTTTGTACAGATTGACAACCATTCTGCTAGATAGCAGCGTTTAATTTTAGAGCAAGATATTTCGGATTACATCTTATAGTCTCATTCACTAAGGAAAATCCAAAGGCTGATTGCAGAAGAAACGTGTTTCTAACTCGCTGAATCTAAACAAAGATGCAACTTCTTAAGGTGAACGAACAAAAAGCAGAGCAGTTTGAACTAGACATTTCCCCGAGTTTTAAACGCAG
>NW_022449091.1:0-1697 GCF_009761245.1 Sapajus apella | reverse complement strand
GGGGAGCTGACTGGATCACTGGGCAGATCCCTCATGAATGACATAACACCATCCCCTTGATGTTAAGTGAGTTCTCTTTCAGTGAGTTCACATGAGATGTGGTTGTTGAAGAGTCTGGAATCTGCCCCACCCTCTTTTTCACTCTCACTTTGGCCATGTGACATGCTGGCTCCCCATCACCCTGCACCATGATTGGAAGCTTCCTGACGCCTTGCCAGAAGCTGATGCCAGCACCACGCTTCCTGCAAAGCCTGCAGACCCATGAACCAATTAAACCTCTTTTCTTTAATATTATGTAGTCACAGCTATTCCTTTCTAGTAATGCAACAACTGACTAATACACATACCCATGAAGATGTTCCTAAAGAAAACCACTAAGATAAAATAGAGGCCAATGCGGTGGCACATGCCTGGAATCCCAGCACTTTGGGAGACCGAGGTGGGTGGATCACCTGAGGTCAGGAGTTTGAGACCAGCCTGCTCAATATGGTAAAATCCTGTCTGTACTAAAAATATAAAATCAGCTAGGTGCAGTGGAGAGTGCCTGTAATTCCAGCTACTCAGGAGGCTGAGGCAGGAGAATTGCTTGACACTCGGAGGCAGAGGTTGCAGTGAGTTGAGATCATGCCATTGCACTCCAGCCTGGGCAACAGAGAAAGACTCCATCTCAGAAAAACAACAACAACAAAAAGATAAAATAGAATACAATAAATGCTAAAGAAATACAAGGATGCTGAGGAAATAGAAAGGAAGAAACAATTATGTACCTGCACTACAGAAAAGGGTTAAAGGCCGAACACGGTGGCTCAAGTCTGTACAATCCCAGCACTTTGGGAGGCCGAGGAGAGCGGATCACCTGAGGTCAGGAATTCGAGACCAGCCGGGCCAACATGGTGAAACCTCGTCTCTACTAAAAATACAAAAATTAGCCAGGCATGGTGGCGAGCACCTGTAATCCCAGCTACCTCAGGATTCTGAGACACAGGAATCACTTGAATCTGGGAGGCAGAGGTTGCAGTGAGCCAAGATCGTGCCACTGCACTCCAGCCTGGATGACAGAGTGAGACTCTGTCAAAAAAAAAAAAAAAGAAAGAAAAGAAAAGGAGCTAATAGATTTTAGACGAACATGTTGCTACATTACACTTCCCCCTCCTAGGGGTCTCTAACATCTCTGTCAGTGCACTTACCACCTTAAAGGGTGATTTTCTTTTTTTTTTTTTTGAGACGGAGTTTCGCTCTTGTTGCCCAGGCGGGAGTGCAATGGCGCGATCTCGGCTCACCACAACCTCCGCCTCCTGGGTTCAGGCAATTCTCCTGCCTCAGCCTCCTGAGTAGCTGGGATTACAGGCATGCGCCACCATGGCCAGCTGATTTTTTGTATTTTTAGTAGAGACAGGGTTTCACCATGTTGACCAGGATGGTCTCGATCTCTTGACCTCGTGATCCACCCGCCTCGGCCTCCCAAAGTGCTGGGATTACAGGCGTGAGCCACCACGCAAACGGTAATTTTCTGTTTAGGAGCCAGCTTGCTCCACTACAACACTCAAACGCCTGGAGGTCCTGGCTGTGCACTGCTCCATCTCTGGCCTTGTACCAGCACAGCGGCAGCCATAAGCATTATAGCAGCAAGAGCTCATAAACGTTTGTCTATGGATGTAATTATGCACCTGTCTGGGAGTGGCAGGAAAGTTTGACGT
>NW_022449090.1:0-1697 GCF_009761245.1 Sapajus apella | reverse complement strand
GGCCTAGGAGGAGGAAGACCAGAATTATGCCTTCAGCTCTGCTTCCAAATAGCCCCAGTATTTTTCGGTAAATCACTTCCCTTCTCTGAGCTTTAGTTTCCTCATCTATCAACTGTGGCAGCTGAACTGAATTAAGACTGTTGGATCTGCAAGATCAAGGGCTATTGATTCTTCAAGGACTGGGAGACAAGATGGCAATTTAGAACAATTTCATAAGAAATAAACCTTTAATGTGATGTGAATATTATTCATTAGAATTCAACAGGACAGAGGGAGCGGAGACCAAGAGATAGCTAAAAATTATCATCAGCTTCAGGGAATCACTCCCTTCTAAGACCTAGGGACTGTACTCTGTGGGGACAGACACTTCACCAGAGGCCCAGAACGTTTTGGATGAAGAATGGCCACAAGAGGAAGGGTGGAGATTACACTGGGCCAAGAAGATTTCCATTGACTCCTTGTGTGATATGATTTTTCTTTCCAAACCCACAAAAATCTTTATATTTTTGCTGGATTATACTCTCTTAATGAATTCTAGAAGGAAGTAATATTTGGCAACCAGGTAGCAGCAGAAATTGAAAAGTCCCCCAGGACTAGGAGAGGACACTCTGAGGAAGTAAATCCAGAAATACCTCAAAACTAGGAAATTGGGGTGTATAGAGCAACCCTTCATTAAACTCCATCTTAGAAAAATACTGCATTTTATATTTTATATGGGACTTTGCCAACAAGGATATTTTGCTTAACAAACAAATAAAAATGGGAAGACTGCATCCAACCAGGTAAGGACATAACAAGCACACTCTTCCACTGTAGGTTCTCACCAGAGGACTCTGTGACTATATGTATATATATAAAGGCAGACCTTCAGCCTCTCCAAACAGCTGCCTTAATTAACCAGTTTTGCAGTCAGCCATGATAAGCACTTAGCATGCCCTTCTAAAGGCTCTTCCACATCAAAGACTCCTCCTTGGGAGACCAATGGACAAGACCAGGAATCCTTTTGTCTTCTTCACTACCACTGGAACTTGCTCATTTACACTTTCTCCTACCTCTTTCTCCTCTTGACTGTAAGTGCTACCTTGTTTGTTGTGGAATATTTAACCTGTAATATTTATATATGGGTTAAATATACTATTATGTATGACATGCAATATAGACTGACTTGTGGAATGGATTGAGTCTGTGTTGCCCATGGCTCTGACTGCGGAGCGAACGGGATGTGCTAAGGAGAACTGTCTCCTTGGGAATTCCATGTAGCTCATGGCTTTTGTGATTAGAAATTCTCTGAAGAGCTGAGAGAATTAGGATGAGTTCTTCTTCAATAGAAGTCTGACATGTGGAAAGACACACACATGTGTCAACCAGGACACCTCTAACCTTGCACTGCTGATGACATGGGGCTTTGAAAAAAGTTGCCTAAACTACTGAGGACATAGATGCCACCAAGTGAGGTATCGGTTAAATCAAGCAGAATAAGACCATAGGTGAGTAGAATACTTTGGAAATTGATTATTGCATTAACTCTGAGTGAATTTGGAACACTTGTCAGTCTATTCAGTTATGTGTGTGTGATTTTCTAAGTACATAGGCAAATTTTCTTTCCTAAATAGGCACAATCTCCAGAACATTACTGAATCTTCCTTTGATCATTTTACATTTTATAATATTTCTGAGTCATTATTTTAAACATCATT
>NW_022449089.1:854-1698 GCF_009761245.1 Sapajus apella | reverse complement strand
ATGAGAAATATCGTGCTCTAAAACAAAAACGGAGCTATGTAACAGAATGATTGTCAAGGTGTACATTAAACTTACAGAGTTAAACAATTGTGCGAATGTAGCAGTTCACCAACCCTTTCTTTGGAGAACCTGGAAAGAGATATTTCCAGCCGCTTACAGACTGTTAAGAATTAGCTTTAAGATCGCAGCTAAATGATACGACAAACGTCTCTTTCAAACTGCTCCACTGTGTGTTCGTTCACCTTCGAAAGTTTTATCTATGTTTAGATTCAGCGAGTTAGAAAGACGTTTGTCCAAAAGGCTGCGATTGGATATTCCTGAGTGAATGGGAGTATAGGGTTTAATGAGAAGTATCTGGCTCTAAAACAAAAACGGAGCTATGTAGCAGAATGATAGTCAAGGTGTATATTAAACTTACAGAGTTAAACAATTGTGTGAATGTAGCAGTTCACCAAAACTTTCTTTGGAGAATCTGAAAAGAGATATTTCCAGCTGTATACAGACTCATAAGAATTAGCTTTAAGATCGCATCTAAATGAGACGAGAAACGTCTCTTTCAAACTGCTCCACTGTGTGATCTTTCACCTTCGAAAATTGGATCTATGTTTAGAATCTGCGAGTTAGAAAGACGTTTCTCCAAAAAGCTGTGTTTGGATATTCCTGAGAGACTGGAAGTATAGGGTTTAATGAGAAATATCTTGCTCTAAATCAAAAACGGAGGTATGTAGCAGAATGATTGTCAAGGTGTATATTAAACTTCCAGAGTTAAACAATTGTGTGAATGTGGCAGTTCACTAAGCCTTTCTTTGGAGAATCTGGAAAGAGATATTTCCAGCCGCTTACA
>NW_022449089.1:0-844 GCF_009761245.1 Sapajus apella | reverse complement strand
ATGAGAAATATCGTGCTCTAAAACAAAAACGGAGCTATGTAACAGAATGATTGTCAAGGTGTACATTAAACTTACAGAGTTAAACAATTGTGCGAATGTAGCAGTTCACCAACCCTTTCTTTGGAGAACCTGGAAAGAGATATTTCCAGCCGCTTACAGACTGTTAAGAATTAGCTTTAAGATCGCAGCTAAATGATACGACAAACGTCTCTTTCAAACTGCTCCACTGTGTGTTCGTTCACCTTCGAAAGTTTTATCTATGTTTAGATTCAGCGAGTTAGAAAGACGTTTGTCCAAAAGGCTGCGATTGGATATTCCTGAGTGAATGGGAGTATAGGGTTTAATGAGAAGTATCTGGCTCTAAAACAAAAACGGAGCTATGTAGCAGAATGATAGTCAAGGTGTATATTAAACTTACAGAGTTAAACAATTGTGTGAATGTAGCAGTTCACCAAAACTTTCTTTGGAGAATCTGAAAAGAGATATTTCCAGCTGTATACAGACTCATAAGAATTAGCTTTAAGATCGCATCTAAATGAGACGAGAAACGTCTCTTTCAAACTGCTCCACTGTGTGATCTTTCACCTTCGAAAATTGGATCTATGTTTAGAATCTGCGAGTTAGAAAGACGTTTCTCCAAAAAGCTGTGTTTGGATATTCCTGAGAGACTGGAAGTATAGGGTTTAATGAGAAATATCTTGCTCTAAATCAAAAACGGAGGTATGTAGCAGAATGATTGTCAAGGTGTATATTAAACTTCCAGAGTTAAACAATTGTGTGAATGTGGCAGTTCACTAAGCCTTTCTTTGGAGAATCTGGAAAGAGATATTTCCAGCCGCTTACA
>NW_022449088.1:0-1698 GCF_009761245.1 Sapajus apella | reverse complement strand
AATCGCAGCTTGGACAAGAAAAACGTTTCTAACTTGTTGAATCTAGTCATAGATGCAACTTCCTAAGGTGAACCAATACACTGTGGAGCAGTTTGAAATATACTTTTCTGCTGTATTTTAGATGCAGTCTTACTGCTAATTCTCATATGCCTGTATATGGCTGATAATGTGCATTTCTAGATTCTCGAAAAAAGGTTTTCTGAACAGCTACATACACACATCAGTTTAACACTGTAATTTGAATGTACACCTTCACAACCATTCTGCTAGATAGCTTTTCTTTTGTTTTAGAGCCAGGTATTTCTCATTACAGCTTATATTCCCATTCACTGTGGAATATCCCAATGCAGCTTTTAGAACAAACGTGTTTCTAACTCGCAGAATCTAAACATAGATACAGTTTCTAAATGTGAACAAAGACACAGCAGAGTAGTTTGAAATATATGTATCTCCTGCGTTTTGGACGAAGTCTTACTGCTAAGTCTTATATGGCTGTAAATATCCGTTTATACATTCTCTAAAGAAAGGGTTTTAGAACTGCTACATACACACATCAGACTAACACTGTAACTTGAATGTACACCTTGACAAATTTTCTGCTAGATAGCTCCGTTTTTGTTTTAGACACAGATGTTTCTCATTGTAGTGTTCACTTCCAATCGCTCTGCAATATCCAAAGACAGCTTTTAGAAGAAACGTCTTTCTAACTCGCTGAATCTAAACATATATGCAACTTCATAAGGTCAAAGAACACATAGCAGAGCAGTTTGAAAGATACATTTCGAGTGTGTTTTAGACGCCATCTTATTACTAATTCTTATATACCTGTATATGGCTGAAATATCTGTTTCTGGATTCTCCAAAGAAAAGGTTTCTGAACTCCTACATTCACACATCACTTTAACTCTGTATGCTGAATACACACCTTGAGAATCATTCTGCTAGATAGATCCGTTTTTGTTTTAGAGCCAGATATTTCTCATTACACCTTATACTTCCATTCACTGAGGTACATTCAAGCGCAGCTTTTAGAAGAAGTGTGGTTCTAACTGGCTGAATATACACATAGATGCAACTTCCTAAGGTGAACGAACACACAGCAGAGCAGTTTGAAAGATACGTTTCACCTGTGCTTTATAAAGAATCTTAACGCTAATTCTTATATACATCTTTATGGATGGAAATATCTGTTTCTAGATTCTCCAAAGAGAGGCTTTCTCACGAGATACATTTATACATCAGTTTAACTCTGTAAGTTTAATATACAACTTGACAATCATCCTGATAGTTACACTTTCGTTTTAAAGCCAGATATTTCTCATTACACCCTATACTCCCATTCACTCTGGAATGTCCAAAGGCAGCTTTTAGAAGAAACGTGTTTCTAACTCGCTGAATCTGAACACAGATGCAACTTCCTAAGATCAACGAACACACAGCAGAGTAGTTAGACGGAATCTTAACGCTAATTCTTATATACCTCTTTATGGATGGAAATATCTGCTTCTAGACTCTCCAAAGAAAGGATTTTTCAACTGATACACACACATATCAGTTTAACTATGTAATTTGATTCTGAACCCTGACTTCCATTCTGCTAGATAGCTCCGCTTTAGTTTTACAGCCAGATATTTCTCATTAAAGCCTATACTCCCATTCACTGTGGAATATCCAAACGCAGCTTTTAGAAGAAACCTG
>NW_022449087.1:0-1698 GCF_009761245.1 Sapajus apella | reverse complement strand
AATCATTCTGCTACATAGATCCGTTTTTGTTTTAGAGACAGTTATTTGTCATTACACCCTATACTACCATTCACTCAGGAAAATCCAAACGCAGCTTTTAGACAAACGTGTTTCTAAATGGCTGAAACGAAACATATAAGCAACTTCCTAAGGTCAACGAACACACAGCAGAGCAGTTTGAAATAGACGTTTCTCCTGTGGTTTAGACGAGATCTTAAGCTAATTCGTATGAGTCTGTATATGGCTGGAAATATCTCTTTCCAGATTCTCGAAAGAAAGAGTTTCTAAACTGTTACATTCACACATCTGTTTAACTGTGTATGTTGAATATACACCTTGACAATCATTCTGCTTCAAAGCTCCGTTTTTGTTTTACATCCACATATATCTCATTACACACTGTAGTCCCATTCACTCAGGAATATCCAATCGCAGCTTTTAGAAGAAACGTGTTTCTAACTCGCTGTATCTAAAAATAGATGCAAATACCTAAGGTGAACGGACAAATAGCAGATCTGTTTGAAAGAGACGTTTCTCCCGTGGTTTAGACGCCATCTTACCGCTAATTCTTAAGATCCTGTGTATGGCTGGAAATATATCTTTCCAGACTCTCCAAAGAAAGGTTTTCTAAACTGCTACATTCACACATCTGTTTAGCTCTGTAAGTCGAATATATCCCTTCACAACCATTCTATTACATAGCTCCGTTTTTGTTTTACAGCCAGATATTTCTCATTACACCCTATACTCGCATTCACTCAGGAATATCCAACCGCACCTTTTAGAACAAACGTGTTTCCAACTCGCTGAATCTAAACATAGATGCAACTTCCTAAGGTGAATCAACACATTGCAGAGCTGTTTGAAAGAGACGGTTCTCCCGTTGTTTCGACGCGATGTTACCGCTAATTCCTGTGAGCCTCTATATATGGCTGGAAATATCTCTTTCCAGATTCTCGAAAGAAAGTGTTTCTGAACTGCTACATTCACACATCTGATTAACCCTGTATGTTGAATATACACCTTGACAATCATTCTGCTACATAGATCCGTTTTTGTTTTACAGCCAGATATTTCTTATTACACCCTATACTCTCATTCACTCAGGAATATCCAAACGCAGCTTTTAGAAGAAACGTGTTTCTAACTCACTGAATCTAAACATAGATGCAACTTCCTAAGGTGAACGAACACAAAGCAGAGCAGTTTGTAACAGTCGTTTCTCCTGTGGTTTAGACGCGATCATACCGCTAATTCTTATGAGCCTGTATATGGCTGGAAATATCTCTTTCCAGATTTTCCAAAGAAAGGTTTTCTGAACTGCTACATTCACATATCTGTTTAACTCTCTAAGTCGAATATAAACCTTGACAAACATTCTGCTACATAGCTCCGTTTTAGTTTTACAGCCAGATATTTCTCATTACACCCTATACTCCCGGTCAATCACGAATATCCAATCGCAGCTATTGGAAGAAACGTGTTTCTAACTCGCTGAATCTAAACATAGATGCAACTTCCTATGGTGAAACAAATACAGAAGAGTAGTTTGAAAGACTCGTTTCTCCTGTGGTTTACACGCGATCTTACAGCTAATTCTTATGATCCTGTATATGGCTGGAAATATCTCTTTCCAGATTCTCCAAAGAAAGGTTTTCTGAACTGCTACATTCACACATCTGTTTACCTCTCTAAGTC
>NW_022449086.1:0-1698 GCF_009761245.1 Sapajus apella | reverse complement strand
CTTGATGAACTATGAGAACACTTGGGCACAGGGAAGGGAACAACACTTACTGGGCTAGGTGGGGGGCTGGAGGGAGGGTAGGGAGGGGACAGCGGGGTGGCGCAGAGGTTGGGGAGCGATAACTCCGGGAGAAGTGCATGATGTAGGCCAAGGTGGGTGGGGGGGATGGAGACAGCAAACCACCATGGCATGTATGTACCTATGCAACAATCCTGCAGGATGCAGGATGTGCACGTGTACCCCAGAGCCCAAAGTAAACAACAAAAACAAAAACAAAAAAAGATCTGAGGCAATAAATAGTAGACATGAAGAAGCAACTATAAAAAGTAGAGAAGAAATGACTTGGTCATTGGTGACCATATGGTGATCATGTAGGGATATGTCTGAAGGCATAACAATTTAGAAGAGGGTATAGGTGAGAATAACAAGATGATACTATAGAGAATAATATCTTGGGTTAGTATGTTGGTGATGATTAAATCAACTGAGATGCAGACCACAATAATTTAAATAGATATGAAGGAATAAAAAATAAATTTGGCTCTGGCTTGAAAATAAGGTGCACAGCATGGGGCAGAATTGCACACTTTTGAAATGACTGTAACATCGATGACTTTTGTGCTAAACTCTTAGCTCAGTTTCTACATTTAGGGTGACTTTTTAAATCAAATTATAATACTCACTCATTTATATCCAACAGTAATACTAACAGAAAGAATATACATGTATAAAATGCAAAAAAAAAAAAATATGACAACACTAGCACCCGATCAATGAATGCTTTGGCATTCAAATAATGTCATTAAAAGTTGAATAATGCATATAACATAATCATAATACAACTTACATGATTTTAGAGGTATAATGAACAGAATGTAGTATTAGTCAAATTGAGTTTAGTAAATATCATACAGAGATACTCCCAGTGGTTAGGAAAAGACTCTTATGTACCAAGAAAGAAGAATTTGTTAAATGTATGCCACAATACACATAGGCACAATACACAATACACATAATATCTCATTTATCCTCTTTTGCTTTATTGTGTTTTATAAATATTATGGTTTTTACACATCGGAGATTTATGGTAACCCTGCATTGAGCAAGTCTCCTGGCACCATTTTTACAAGAGCATGTGGTCATTTCATGTCTCTCTGTTACATTTTGGTAATTCTCACATATTTCAAACTTTTTCATCATTATTATATCTGTTACGGTGGTCAGTGATCAGTGATCTTTGATGTCATGGCGATCTCTGATCAGTAATGCTGGATGTTATGGTGATCTGTGATCAGTGATCCTATTGTAATTGTTTTGGTGCCACGAACCATGTGCATGTAAGACAATAAAATTAATCAATAAATGACATGTGTATTCTGCCCCATGGCTACTCTATGAACAAGCTATTGCCCCCAGTCTTTCTCCCTCTCCTCAGGCCTCCCTATTCCCTGAGACACAACAATATTGAAATTAGGCCAATTAATATCCCTACAGTGGCTTCTAAGTACTTAAGTAAAAGAAAGTATCTAACATCACTCACTTTAAAACAAAAGTTAGATATGATTTGACACGCCCTCATCACACAGGGCATATATACCACGGAATACTATGCAGCCATAGAAAATGATGAGTTCATGTCCTTTGTAGAGAGATGGGTGAATCTAGAAACCATCATTCTCAGCAAATTGACACAAGAAC
>NW_022449085.1:522-1698 GCF_009761245.1 Sapajus apella | reverse complement strand
ATGATGAACATAGATGCAAAAATCTTCAATAAAATACTGACAAGCCGATTGCAACAGCACATCAAAAAGCTTATCCACCATGATCAAGTAGGCTTCATCCCGGGGATGCAAGGCTGGTTCAACATACGCAAGTCTATAAACGTAATTCACCACATAAACAGAACCAAAGACAAAAACCACATGATTATCTCAATTGATGCAGAGAAGGCCTTTGACAAAATTCAACAGCCCTTTATGCTAAAAACACTCAATAAGCTAGGTATCAATGGAACGTATCTCAAAATAATAAAAGCTATTTATGACAAACCAACAGCCAATATCATACTGAATGGGCAAAAACTGGAAGCATTCCCCTTGAAATGTGGCACCAGACAAGGATGCCCTCTCTCACCACTGCTATTCAATATAGTATTAGAAGTTCTAGCCAGAGCAATCAGGCAAGAAAAAGAAATAAAGGGCATTCAAATAGGAAAGGAGGAAGTCAAATTGTCTCTATTTGCAGACGACATGATTGTATATCTAGAAGACCCCATCGTCTCAGCCCCAAACCTCCTGAAACTGATAAGCAAGTTCAGCAAAGTCTCAGGATACAAAATCAATGTGCAAAAATCACATGCATTCCTATACACCAGTAACAGACTTAAAGAGAGCCAAATCAAGAACAAACTTCCATTCACAATAGCCACAAAGAGAATAAAATACCTAGGAATACAACTAACAAGGAATGTAAAGGACCTCTTCAAGGAGAACTACAAGCCACTGCTCAACGAAATAAGAGAGGACACAAACAGATGGAGAAACATCCCATGTTCATGGTTAGGAAGAATCAATATCGTGAAAATGGCCATACTGCCCAAAGTAATTTACAGATTCAATGCTATCCCCATCAAGATACCAATGACCTTCTTTGCAGAACTGGAAAAAACCACCTTAAACTTCATATGGAAGCAAAAGAGAGCCCGCATAGCCAAGTCAATTCTAAGCAAAAAGAACAAAGCGGGGGGCATCACACTACCAGACTTCAAGCTATACTACAAGGCTACAGTAATCAAAACAGCATGGTACTGGTACCAAAACAGAGATATAGACCAATGGAACTGAACAGAGGTCTCGGAGGCAACACAACCTTTCTACAACCATCTGATCTTTGACAAAGCAGACAAAAACAAGCAATGG
>NW_022449085.1:0-422 GCF_009761245.1 Sapajus apella | reverse complement strand
CCAAAAGCATTGACAACAAAAGCCAAAATAGACAAATGGGACCTAATGAAACTCCACAGCTTCTGCACAGCAAAGGAAACAATCATTAGAGTGAATCGGCAACCAACAGATTGGGAAAAAATTTTTGCAGTTTACCCATCTGACAAAGGGCTGATATCCAAAATTTACAAAGAACTAAAGCAGATTTACAAGAAAAAAACTAACAAGCCCATTCAAAGGTGGGCAAAGGATATGAACAGACACTTCTCAAAAGAAGACATACGTGAGGCCAACAAACATATGAAAAAATGCTCATCATCACTGGTCATCAGAGAAATGCAAATCAAAACTACACTGAGATACCATCTCACGCCGGTTAGAATGGCGATCATTAATAAATCTGGAGACAACAGATGCTGGAGAGGATGTGGAGAAATAGGAAC
>NW_022449084.1:0-1698 GCF_009761245.1 Sapajus apella | reverse complement strand
CTTGATGAACTATGAGAACACTTGGGCACAGGGAAGGGAACAACACTTACTGGGCTAGGTGGGGGGCTGGAGGGAGGGTAGGGAGGGGACAGCGGGGTGGCGCAGAGGTTGGGGAGCGATAACTCCGGGAGAAGTGCATGATGTAGGCCAAGGTGGGTGGGGGGGATGGAGACAGCAAACCACCATGGCATGTATGTACCTATGCAACAATCCTGCAGGATGCAGGATGTGCACGTGTACCCCAGAGCCCAAAGTAAACAACAAAAACAAAAACAAAAAAAGATCTGAGGCAATAAATAGTAGACATGAAGAAGCAACTATAAAAAGTAGAGAAGAAATGACTTGGTCATTGGTGACCATATGGTGATCATGTAGGGATATGTCTGAAGGCATAACAATTTAGAAGAGGGTATAGGTGAGAATAACAAGATGATACTATAGAGAATAATATCTTGGGTTAGTATGTTGGTGATGATTAAATCAACTGAGATGCAGACCACAATAATTTAAATAGATATGAAGGAATAAAAAATAAATTTGGCTCTGGCTTGAAAATAAGGTGCACAGCATGGGGCAGAATTGCACACTTTTGAAATGACTGTAACATCGATGACTTTTGTGCTAAACTCTTAGCTCAGTTTCTACATTTAGGGTGACTTTTTAAATCAAATTATAATACTCACTCATTTATATCCAACAGTAATACTAACAGAAAGAATATACATGTATAAAATGCAAAAAAAAAAAAATATGACAACACTAGCACCCGATCAATGAATGCTTTGGCATTCAAATAATGTCATTAAAAGTTGAATAATGCATATAACATAATCATAATACAACTTACATGATTTTAGAGGTATAATGAACAGAATGTAGTATTAGTCAAATTGAGTTTAGTAAATATCATACAGAGATACTCCCAGTGGTTAGGAAAAGACTCTTATGTACCAAGAAAGAAGAATTTGTTAAATGTATGCCACAATACACATAGGCACAATACACAATACACATAATATCTCATTTATCCTCTTTTGCTTTATTGTGTTTTATAAATATTATGGTTTTTACACATCGGAGATTTATGGTAACCCTGCATTGAGCAAGTCTCCTGGCACCATTTTTACAAGAGCATGTGGTCATTTCATGTCTCTCTGTTACATTTTGGTAATTCTCACATATTTCAAACTTTTTCATCATTATTATATCTGTTACGGTGGTCAGTGATCAGTGATCTTTGATGTCATGGCGATCTCTGATCAGTAATGCTGGATGTTATGGTGATCTGTGATCAGTGATCCTATTGTAATTGTTTTGGTGCCACGAACCATGTGCATGTAAGACAATAAAATTAATCAATAAATGACATGTGTATTCTGCCCCATGGCTACTCTATGAACAAGCTATTGCCCCCAGTCTTTCTCCCTCTCCTCAGGCCTCCCTATTCCCTGAGACACAACAATATTGAAATTAGGCCAATTAATATCCCTACAGTGGCTTCTAAGTACTTAAGTAAAAGAAAGTATCTAACATCACTCACTTTAAAACAAAAGTTAGATATGATTTGACACGCCCTCATCACACAGGGCATATATACCACGGAATACTATGCAGCCATAGAAAATGATGAGTTCATGTCCTTTGTAGAGAGATGGGTGAATCTAGAAACCATCATTCTCAGCAAATTGACACAAGAAC
>NW_022449083.1:0-1698 GCF_009761245.1 Sapajus apella | reverse complement strand
GAAAAAGGACATTGGGGAAGCTAATAACTCATGACCGAAACGTGGACATGGGTTCACAGTGACGCATCCGTAACCGTGATGAATGTCCTGTGGCAACAGAAGAGGTTAGTGACGGGGACACAGGACGGGGGCTGGGAGGACTCTGTACAGTCTTCACAACTCCTCAAAAAACCTAAAACCGGGGCCAGGCACAGTGCCTCATGCCTGTAATCTCAGCCCTTTGGGAGGCCAAGGTGTGTGGATCATGAGGTCAGGAGTTCGAGATCAGCCTGGCCAACATGGTGAAACCCCATCTCTATTAAAAATATAAAAATTAGCCAAGTGTGGTGGTGCTCACCCGTAGTCCCAGCTACTCAGGAGGCTGAGGCAGAAGAAGTGACTGAACCAAGGAGGTGGAGGTTGCAGTGAGCCGAGATCACACCACTGCACTCCAGCCTGGATGACAGAGCAAGACTCCATCTCAAAAAAAAAAAAAAAAAAAAACGGAAATGGTAGGTGCTGAGGTTGCAGAATCAGAGATGAAGAGCTGTAACCCCACAACTTCATTTCCCAGCTGAAATTGGATGTTTTACAAAAGAGGACGCAGGGGCTGGTAGGGCTGCCATTTCCCAACACAGCCAAAATGCTTTCGCCCCAGGACAACGTCTGTGTGCCCTGGGCTCTATGGTCTTTCTGGGTTTTAGTTTTTTGCTTTTATGTCCCCAAAGTAAGACACGCCTGTGGTTTAAAAGTGTGGAGTATAAAATACACAGCGGGGAGGAAAATAAGTTTCTTCTTTGTTATTTTGGCCACAATGTCTCCGCATTACCCCTCTGCAGGCAGCTGTGGCCACCTGCTCCAAAAGGTCTTTCCAAAGATAGTCTCCGCCAGGCGTGGTGGTACGCGATAATCCCTGGGTCTTGGAAGGCCAAGGTAGGGGGATCACTTGAGCCCAGGAGGTCAAGGCTGCAGTGAGTCATGATCACACCACTGCACTCCAGTCTGGGAAACAGAGCTAGACTCTATCTCAAAACAATAAAAAATTCAAACATAGGCCGGGCGTGGTGGCTCAAGACTGTAATCCCAGCACTTTGGGAGGCCGAGGCGGGTGGATCACGAGGTCAAGAGATCAAGACCATCCTGGTCAACATGGTGAAACCCCATCTCTACTGAAAATACAAAAATTATCTGGGCATGGTGGCGCATGCCTGTAACCCCAGCTACTCAGGAGCCTGAGGCAGGAGAATTGCCTGAACCCAGGAGGCGGAGGTTGCGATGAGCCGAAATCGCGCCATTGCACTCCAGCCTGGGTAACAAGAGTGAAACTCTGTCTCAAAAAAAAAAAAAAAAAATTCAAAGATAGTCTGTACAGGAACAAATGCACACACCTGCGGACATACAGACCTGCATGTGCACACACATACACACAACTTATAAACATACAGACCTGCATGTGCGTGCACACACACACACACGTGCACACAGACCTGCATGTGCACACACACGCACACACGCACATGCATATAGACCTGCATATGCAAGCACGCGCACACACACACAAACTTATAAACATACAGATCTGCATGTGTGCACACACACACAACTTATAAACATACAGACCTGCATGTGTGCACACACACACACAACTTATAAACATACAGACCTGCATGTGCGTGCACACACACACACGTGCATACAGACCTGCATGTGCACACACAC
>NW_022449082.1:0-1698 GCF_009761245.1 Sapajus apella | reverse complement strand
CATTGAGGGGAAATTCCCAGAAGGCCAATTCTTCATTCCAGTCCCTTCATTCCTAAGTGAAAGGGATGGCTTTATCCCAGGGAGTCCCCCAAGGCAGGGAGGAGCTGTTCCCAATAGAATTTATGATCTCTGCTGCCTTCTACAGGTCAAACGTTATGTGAGTGCTTCATTGACATAATTTACATAAGGTGAGGTTATACATTTCAAACATACCTTTCAATGATTTTTAGTCAACTTGTCTAATTGCACAGCCATCAGCACAATCTAATTTTAGAAAATTTTAATTGCCAGGAGAATGTCCGTCGTCTGTTTTTCTTTTTTTTGTAAAGATGGGGTAGAGACCTTCATATCTTTAAGTCAATTATTCTTTTTTTGTTTTTTGAGACAGAGTTTCGCTCGTTACCCAGGCTGGAGTGCAATGGCGCGATCTCGGCTCACCGCAACCTCCGCCTCCTGGGTTCAGGCAATTCTCCTGCCTCAGCCTCCAGAGTAGCTGGGATTACAGGCACGTGCCACGATGCCCAGCTAATTTTTTGTATTTTTAGTAGAGACGGGGTTTCACCATGTTGACCAGGATGGTCTCGATCTCTTGACCTCGTGATCCCCCCGCCTCGGCCTCCCAAAGTGCTGGGATTACAGGCTTGAGCCACCGCGCCCGGCCTAGTCAATTATTCTTAATTGCTTTTTCCAAGATGGAGACTTGCTCTGCCTCTCAGGCTGGAGTGCAGTGGAGTAATCTTGGCTAACTGCAACCTCCACCAGGTTCAAGCAATTCTCTTGCCTCAGCCTCTCTAGTAGCCAGGATTACGGGCAGCTGCCACCACACCTAGCTAATGTTTTGTATTTTTACTAGAGACCGGGTTTCACCATATTGACCAGGATGGTCTCAATCTCCTGATCTCAGGCGATCCACATGCCTCAGCCTCCCAAAGTGCTGGGATTATAGGTGTTAGCTATTGCACCCAGCTCAGTGGTTCTTAAATTTGAGTGTGCATCAGAATCACCTGGGGTGGGGTTGTTAAGATTGTGGGCCCCCAACCTAAGAGTTTCGGAGGCAGCAAATCTGGGCCTGGGGCCTGAGAATGTACATTCCTGGCAAGCTCCCAGGTGATGATGCTTCTGCTTCCACCCCTCTGGGAAGCACAGTTTGAGAGCTGCTCCTCTCAGTACTAAAGCTCAGGCCAGTTATAGTGACTCACACCTGCCTGTAATCTCGGCGCCTTGGGAGGCCAAGGATGGTGGATCATGAGCCCAGGAGCTCTAGACCATGCCGGCCAACATAGTGAAAACCCTTCTCTACTAAAAATACAAAAATTAGCTGGGCATGGTGGTGCACACCTGTAATCCCAGCTGCTCTGGAGGCTGAGGCAGGAAAATCAGTTGAAACTGGGAGGCAGAGGTTGCGGTGAGGCAAGATTGTGCCTCTGAACTCAAGCTTGGGTGACAGGGCAGGACCTTGTCCCAAAAGAAAAAAAAAAGAAAGAAAAAAAAAACACTAAAGCTCAGGGTTCTATTTTTGGATTTGCCACGCTGGACACTTCTGATTCCATGTGATAATAGAGGACAGAGCTCTTTTACATCCCCCAGGCTCCCTGCCCACTCCCTGTCATTTTATTTGAGACACGTCTTGCTGTGTCACCCAGGCTGGCGTACAGTGGCATGATCCTAGCTCACTGCAGCCTCAACCTCCCAGGTTCA
>NW_022449081.1:0-1698 GCF_009761245.1 Sapajus apella | reverse complement strand
GCTCCTGCCTCCTAATCTGACCTGAGCTCACTTGCCCTCCCTCCCTGAGTCCTTCCAAAGTCATTTCATCTCTAGAATCCACCTGTGGTGCTGCTGTGAATATCATCCCTCCTAGAGATTTTCTACTTGATAAGAAGCAACCTTTCTATAACTTGAACAAGAGAGAAAAATAAAATTAAATTAAAAAGCAACCTTTCTTTAAAGAGAAGATTTAATTCTAACCAAAATACTCTGTTTATTCACCAACCATTTGTTTTTAGGGCAATGAAACAAACTTTGAAAATCTGTTTTCCTCCCATTTAAAGATGACTCCTATTTAGCACGTGCTATCTGTCCTTCCACTCCGTTTTCCATACTGTGTGTGTGTGTCTGCGGAGTCTGTTACTGCTCACACTCACACTCACTTCGACACTGGAACAGCCTGTCAGGGGGCAGCACATGGGGGTGCTGACCCTCTCTAACCCAGCTGTTAGAGATTCCAGCAGGGAAGGTGGGCACCAAGCTAACACCCTGTCTCTTGGGTCTCTGTGTTACTAAGCTGGAGCATTTCTAAGGCTGTGCTCATCATGATTTTTTTTTTTTTGGTTTGGTTTGTTTTTTTGTGACAGGATCTCACTCTGTTTCCCAGATGGAGTACAGTGGCACAATCACGGCTCAGTGAAGACTCAACCTGTCCAGCCAAAGCAATCCTCCAGCCTCAGCCACCTGAGGAACTGGGACTGCAGGAGCACGTCACCACACCTGACTAATTTTTGCACTTTTTGTAAAGATGTGGTTTTACCGTGTTGGCCAGGGTGATCTTAAACTCCTGGGCTCAAGTGATCCTCCTGCCTCAACCTCCCAAATTGCTGGGATTACAAGCACGAGCCTCCTCACTGGGTCCAATCATATTTTTAAATACAATAGGACATGTCCCTGATTATTCTCTGCTTTTGAACAGGAGCTGAGAAATGACCCCACCACTGCAGCCAAAAGCCTGTGGCTCCCCGTGTGTGTTTCACATTAATGACCACCCCAAAGTCCACTGCACTGCTACCCTGCCTTTCGCCATCACTGAGAACATCCTATACTGGTGGACAGTGTCTGAGATCTCTCTAGGCTGTCATACTTCCACATGCACACACAGATGCTGGCACTCCCTAGTGTGGTGACGAGTTACACCAGGGCCATGCGAGGACTGCAGAGTAGCAGCCCATCACATCAACCTTGCACCCATTTCTGAGCTCACATTTGCCTTTTCCATTCAGGAAATTGAGAGTTCATTTCTCCACTCACTCCAATCTGAGGACTGGGGATATTAAACTAACCTTCAGGTACAGCTGTGATGAAGCATGAAAGTGTTGACTGATGTCAAGTGTGCCACGGGGATGGAATTTTGTTTCTAGAACATGGATCCTCGGGTGGTGCTTTGCACAGGGGAACATGCTTTCTAGAGAAATGCACACACGCTCCCAAAGACATTCACCATCACTCCACACAGACGCTCTCCTCCATGCCTCCCCACCCTGATGCACCCCTCTGCCTATTTAAATGACATCACTGCTTCTGGGAACTAGAGTGCATGGCCACAGTTGTTAACTAAGCTCTCCATTTTTTTTTACGCCAAACTGCCCAAACTTAATTTCCAGCAGGAAGCTCAAATTAGTGTCTGTCCAGCAAAAGCAGGGAGGAATGTGTTCCCTTTCTTAAAATTTTCCA
>NW_022449080.1:1007-1699 GCF_009761245.1 Sapajus apella | reverse complement strand
TGTATACAGACTCTTAAGAATTAGCTTTAAGATCGCATCTAAATGATACGAGAAACGTCTCTTTCAAACTGCTCCACTGTGTGGTGGTTCACCTTCGGAAGTTGCATCTATGTTTAGATTCTGCGAGTTAGAAACACGTTTCTCCAAAAAGCTGCGTTTGTATATTCCTGAGTGAATAGGAGTATAGGGTTTAATGAGAAATATCTGACTCTAAAACAAAAACAGAGCTATGTAGCAGAAAGATTGTCAGGGTGTATGTTAAACTTACAGAGTTAAACAATTGTGTGAATGTAGCAGTTCACTAAGCCTTTCTTTGGAGAATCTGGAAAGAGATATTTCCAGCTTTATATAGACTCTTAAGAATTAGCTTTAAGATCGCATCTAAACGATACGAGAAACGTCTCTTTCAAACTGCTCCACTGTGTGTTCGTTCACCTTCGGAAGTTGCATCTATGTTTAGATTCTGCGAGTTACAAACACGTTTTTCCAAAAAGCTGCGTTTGGATATTCCTGAGTGAATGGGAGTATAGGGTTTAATGAGAAATATCTGTCTCTAAAACAAAAACGGAGCTATGTAACAGAATGATTGTCAAGGTGTATATTAAACTTACAGAGTTAAACAGTTGTGTGATTGTAGCTGTTCACAAGCCTTTCTTTGGAGTATCTGGAAAGAGATATTTCCAGCCGCATAC
>NW_022449080.1:0-907 GCF_009761245.1 Sapajus apella | reverse complement strand
CTATACTCCCATTCACTCAGGAATATCCAAACGCAGCTTTGTAACAGAATGATTGTCAAGGTGTATATTAAACTTACAGAGTTAAACAGTTGTGTGATTGTAGCTGTTCACTAAGCCTTTCTTTGGAGTATCTGGAAAGAGATATTTCCAGCCGCATACAGACTCTTAAGAATTAGCTTTAAAATTGCATCTAAATGATACGAGAAACGTCTCTTTCAAACTGCTCCACTGTGTGTTGGTTCACCTTAGGGAGTTGCATCTATGTTTAGATTCCGCGAGTTAGAAGCACGTTTCTCCAAAAAGCTGCGTTTGGATATTCCTGAGTGAATGGGAGAATAGGGTTTAATGAAAAATATCTCGCTCTAAAACAAAAACGGAGCTATGTAGCAGAATGATTGTCAAGGTGTATATTTAACTTACAGAGTTAAACAATTGTGTGAATGTAGCAGATCACCAACCCTTTCTTTGGAGAATCTGGAAAGACATATTTCCAGCGGCTTACAGACTCTTAAGCATTAGCTTTAAGATCGCATCTAAATCATAGGAGAAACGTCTCTTTCAAACTGCTCCACTGTGTGTGGGTTCACCTTCGGAAGTTGCATCTACCTTTAGAATTTGCGAGTTAGAAAGACGTTTCTCCAAAAAGCTGCCTTTGGATATTCCTGAGTGAATGGGAGTATACGGTTTAATGAGAAATATCTTGCTCTAAAACAAAAACGGTGCTATGTAACAGAATGATTGTCAAGGTGTATATTAAACTTACAGAGTTAAACAATTGTGTGAATGTAGCAGTCCAGCAATCCTTTCTTTGGAGAATCTGGAAAGAGATATTTACAGCCATATACAGACTCTTAAGAATTAGCTTTAAGATCGCATCTAAATCATACGAGAAACGTCTCTTTAACAC
>NW_022449079.1:0-1699 GCF_009761245.1 Sapajus apella | reverse complement strand
AAAACAAACATGTAAAATGCACTCAAGAGATATGCTTAAAGCACATTGGACACAGCAGAAGAGATTAGTGAACGTTAAATAGGTCAGTAAAAAAAAAAATCCTGCTAATGTGTGAGGAGAAGAAAAGGTGGGAACAGAGAGAAACAATATAAGAGAATTAGAGCACAGTGAATAGTCAAACACGTAACTGAAATCTGAGAAAGAAAGGGGAGAAAGAGTGAAGTGAATGCAATACTGGTTGAGAATTCTCCAAAACCAATGAAGACATGAAGCCACAGATTCCGGAAGTTCTATAAACTCCAAACATGATATGTGAAATAAAATCCACATGAAAGCAGTCGTCATTAGATTTCTAAAACCCAAAGACAAAATATTAAAAGCAGCCAGGTCCCTTATCTTTCACACACACATACACCTTTGAAAGGAACAATTCGCCTAATAGATTACTTTTCAACAAAAATTTAAAAAGCTAGTACAACTAACACTCATTGGTATCATCTTTGGTCCACGTAAGGATAATAGCTATTCACTAAGTTCTGAATGCAGGGGACATGCCCAGTAAAAAGACAACGGAGCAATTCTTGCTTCTATGTTAGTAGGTTGGTGTAAAAGTAATTGAAGTTTTTGCCATTTAAAGTAATGGAGTTAGGGCGCAGTGGCTCATACCTGTAATCTCAGCACTTTAGGAGGCTGAAACAGGTGGATCACTTGAAAGGTCAGGAGTTTGAGACCAGCCTGACCAACACGGTGAGACCCTGTCTCTATTAAAAATGCAAAAATTAGCCCGGCATCGTGGCGGGTGCCTGTAATCCCAGCTACTTGGCAGGCTGAGGCAGGAGAATTGCCTGAACCCAGGAGTTGGAGGTGGCTGTGAGCTGAGATCACTCCAGCCTGGCAACAGAGCAACATTGCATCTCAAAAAAAAAAAGAAAGAAAGAAAGAAAGAAGAAAAGAAAAAAAATTAACGGCAAAAACCTCAATTATGTTTGCACCAACATAATGTAGTGTCCCTCCCACTATTAACAATTGGAAACTAAACAAATATACAAATTAAGTGTTTTATGTAATTGGACAACTGACACAACAGGGCTGTGATCCATGTGAGAAGGGTACAAATTACATGTGTCCTGCGACTGCCCAGCTTTCTACATGAGGATATTTTCAGTATCACCGTAGAGGCAAAGGAAGCCAAACAGCACACAGCATTCTCAGTAAATTGAGAGATCAGAGCTCATGGAGGCATAAGTCGCTACGTTTTGGGGGACAGGGAAATGGAGAGGAGAAGGCTACACAGATAAAGAGGTAGCAATTTTCCCTAAAGATTTCTTTAAGTTCCTAGTTGACAACTAAGATGTGCATTAAAAGACTAAAATCCCATGCAGCTAGGAGGAGAGCAGTTACTGAAGAGTTGTAAGTCGAGCAATTTCTAGACGTAAGAAAGGACTGGAACATAGGCAAGTTCTGATGACCCTGTGTGAGAAAACTCATTGGACACCTGGGGGATACAAGACAGCCCATAGATGGATGGCACCTTCCTGGCAGCAGGAAAGAGCTAGTTCTGGAATAACAGCTATTATACGACTTCACCTAAGTTCCCTATAGATTCTGAATATTAGCCTTTCGATTGGTGCATGGTTTGCAAATATTTTCTCCAATTCTGTATGTTGTCTGTTTACTTTCTTAATTTCTTTCACTTTGC
>NW_022449078.1:0-1699 GCF_009761245.1 Sapajus apella | reverse complement strand
GAGTAAAGCAGATGGTGCTCACTAATGAGGGTGGGCCTCAACCAACATTTGAAGATCTGAATAGAACAAAAAGGCTAAGTAAGAGGGAATTCTTTTTGCTAACTGCTAGAGCTTGAATGTTGGTCTTTTCTCTCTCTCCTGCATGCGCGCTCTCTCTCTCTTTTTTTTGAGATGGAGTCTTGCTCTGTTGCCCAGGCTGGAGTGCAGTGGCGTCATCTTGGCTCACTGCAACTCCACCTCCCAGGTCCAAGCAATTCTCCTGCCTCAGCCTCTCAAGCAGCTGGAACTACAGGCTCACGCCACCACGCTCAGCTAATTTTTTGTATTTTTAGTAGAGACGGGATTTCACCATATTGGCCAGGCTGGTGTCGAACTGCTGACCTCATGAACCACCCACCTTGGCCTCCCAAAGTGCTGGGATTACAGTTGGGAGCCACCGTGCCCAGCCGACATTGATCTTTTCTGGCCTTTGGACTCAAGCTGAAATACTTGCTGTTCTTGGGTCTTGAGCCTGCCAACTTTCAGACGAGAGCTTACAGCATCGTCCCTCCTGGTCCTCAGCCCTTCAGTGTCCAATAGCAGCTATACCGTCAGCTCTCCTGGGTCTCCAGCTTGCTGCCTGCAGATCTTGGGGCTTCTCAGCCTCCATTGTCACATAAGCCAATTCCTTCTAATAAATCTCTCTCTCTGACATATACAAATCTCCTATTGGTTGTTTTTCTCTGGAGAAGCCTAATACAGTGGGGCCACGGCACATCCCAGAGAGAAAGTAAGGGTGAAGCAGGGAGCCCCATCCTAGTAGCTGGATCCTAGGGCCCTCCCAGAGTCTTCTCTGAAGAAGCCTCAAGTCCTACCTAGAATCTCAAATAAAAATGGCAACAGAGCCTGGGAATGCCTTCTAGATCCATAGAGAAAAGTGTGTGGCTGGGTGATTTTCCACACTTGTCTGAGCTCTTTCCCCAGCAAGAAGACCCAAAATCTGTCACCCCATGTCCCCTGCCCCAGCCCCAGGGAAACCTGGCTTTGCGGCTGCGGCTGAAGCAGGCACCTACCCCCACTCCCTATCACCCCGGCATCCCCCTAAGAAACACATCTTTGTTGGCTCAGTTTGCAAGCAGGAAGTTCAGCGGGGCACAAATGACCATTCGTCTCTGCAAAGAAAACCAGGGCTAATTATTAGGAGCCCAGGTTGGGTGGGAAGAGGAGTCAGGTGGGACTCTGTGGCGAGCCTGTCCAACCCCCCATTTCTCAGAAGGTCAAGCTGCACAGTTGGTGTCCATGAAGGGTGACTGGCCTCCCTGGGCTGAAAGCTGGTGAGGAAACTGGGCGCTGACTCGTAAACCCAATGGATCAATATTTATCAGGCAAACAAGCTTTCCCTTGGTCCATCTATGACCCAAAGAAACATCCCAGCCAACACCAGAGGGATCCAATGTTGATGGATGCAACAGGGTGCAACAGCCACTATCACTTTCCCCGTTCTGTGTCCCCGCTTTAGTGGGCTCAGTGGGACAGAACTGGACCCCATAACACCAAGAGGTAAATATGGAATGGGGATGGGGACACTGCTCCCCTGCTGAGCCACAGCAGCTTGGGATGATTATTATGAACTTCTTAGTTCATCATAATGTCTGCCCCGTGCTGTAGGCAGGTCCACAAGTCAGCTGGAGCAGACTCCTTTATTCTCTGCTGCAAAGAT
>NW_022449077.1:0-1700 GCF_009761245.1 Sapajus apella | reverse complement strand
TAGCTGCGTTTTTGTGTTAGAGCAAGATATTTCTCATTACGGCCTTTAGTCTCAGTCATTCTGGAAAATCCAAACGCAGCTTTTAGAAGAAACCTTTTTCTAACTCGCTGAATCTAAACATAGACGCAACTTCCTAAGGTGAACGAACACAAAGCAGAGCAGTTTGAACTTGACGTTTCTCCAGTGTTTTAAACGAAGTCTTACTGTTAGTTCTCATATGCCTGTATATGGCTGGAAATATCTGTCTGCAGATTCTCGAAGCAAAGGATTTCTGAACTGCTGCAAACACACATCAGTTTAACTCTGTTTGTTGATTGCACAGCTTGACAACCATTCTGTTAGATAGCTGCGTTTTTGTTTTAGAGCAAGATATTTCTCATTACCGCCTTTAATCTCAGTCATTCTGGAATATACAAACGCAGTTTTTAGAAGAAACGTGTTTCTAACTCGCTGAATGTCAACATAGATGCAACTTCTTAAGGTGAACGAACACAAAGCAGAGCAGTTTGAACTTGACGTTTACCCTGTGTTTTGAACGCAGTCTGACTGCTAGGTCTTAAATGCCTCTGTAACACTGGAAATATCTGTTTCCAGGTTACCCGAAAAAAAGATTTCAGAACCTCTGCACACACACATCAATTTAACTCCATAAGATAATTTTACAACTTGACCATCATTCTGCTTGATAGCTGCGTTTTTTTTTAGAGCAAGACGTTTCTGATTACGGCCTGCAGGCTCTTTCACACTGGATTATCCAAATGCTGCTTTTAGAAGAAACGTGTTTCTAACTCGCTGAATATAAACATAGATACAACTTCCTAAGGTGAACGAATAGAAAGCAGTGCAGTTTGATCTAGACGTTTCTCCTGTGTTTTAAACGCAGTCTTACCGCCAGGACTTAAATGCCTGTATAATGCTGGAATTATCTGTTTCCAGATTCTCCAACGAAAGGATTTCTGAACTACTGCACACACACCTCAGTTTAACTCTGTAAGAAGATTGTACAGCTTGACAACCATTCCGCTAGATAGCTGCGTTTTTGTTTTAGAGCAAGATATTTCTCATTACAACCTTTAGTCTCAGTCACTCCGGAATATCCAAACGCAGCTTTTAGAAGAAACGTGTTTCTAACTCGCTGAATCTAAACATAGATGCAACTTCCTCAGCTGCACGAACACAAACCAGAGCAGTTTGAACTAGACGCTTCTCCAGTGTTTTAAACGCAGTCTTACTGCTAGGTCTTAAATGCCTGTGTAAGGCTGGAAATATCTGTTTCCAGATTCCCCAAAGAAAAGATTTCAGAACCTCTGCACACACACATCAATTTAACTCCAAGAGATGATTTTACAACTTGACAACCATTCTGCTAGATAGCTGCGTTTTTGTTTTAGAGCAAGATGTTTCTGATTACGGCCTGCAGGCTCTTTCACACTGGAATATCCAAATGCTGCTTTTAGAAGAATCGTGTTTCTAACTCGCTGAATCTAAATATAGATGCAACTTCCTAAGGTGAACGAACAGAAAGCAGTGCAGTTTGAACTAGATGTTTCTCCTGTGTTTTAAACGCAGTCTTACTGATAGGTATTGAATGCCTGTATAAGGTTGAAAATATCTGTTTCCAGATTCTCCAACGAAAGGATTTCTGAACTACTGCACACACAGGTCAGTTTAACTCTGTAAGAAGATTGTACAGCTTGACA
>NW_022449076.1:0-1701 GCF_009761245.1 Sapajus apella | reverse complement strand
TTTTTTTTTTTTTTTTTTTTTTTGAGACAGGGTCTTGCTCTGTTGCCCAGGCTGGAGCGCAGTGGTGTGATCATGACTTATTGCAGCCTCAACCTCCTGGGCTCAAGAGATCCCCCTACCTCAGCCTCCAAAGTAGCTGAGACCACAGGCATGCACCACCATGTGTGGCTAATTTTTACAATTTTTTGTAGAGATGGGGTCTCCCTATGTTGCCCAGGCTGGTCTTGAACTCCTGGGTCAAGCTATCCACCTCAGCCTCCCAAAGTGCTGGGATTACATGTGCAAGCCACTGTGCCTGGCCCACTTAATACTTTTTAATGGCCTTTATAAATGGGATTTTCTGTATTATATTTTCTAATTGCTTGCTGTTAAAATGTAGAAAACTTACTTATTTCTGCTTTTCTAACTGCTACCCATTTTGCCAAACCCCTTTTTTAGTCTTAATAATTTCTAATATGATTATTTTGGATTTTACAGGCAAATGACATCTTCATCTGAAAGTAATGATGCTTATTTTTCCAATATTGTACTTCCTAGTAGGTCACTGGTGTGTCATGAGTATCTGAGCTGGTGGGTTACAGTCTGTGGTCCTGGAACCAGCAAAGCCTCCTGTGTGGCCGAGGACCACTGTCTACACCCAGGGTAGCCATAACCAGCAGAGGACAGCAGCTCCCCCTTAGCCACAGTTTCACTTTCTGTGGTTTCAGTTACCCATGGCCATCTGCGGTCCAAAAATAGTAAATGGAAAATTCCAGAAATAAACAATTCCTTCGTTTTACTTATTTATTTATTTTTTGAGACTGAGTCTCACTCTGTTGCCCAGGCTGGAGTGCAGTGGCACGATCTCGGCTCACTGCAACCTCTGTCTCCCAGGATCAAGCAATTCTCTTGCCTCAGCCTCCTGAGTAGCTGGATTACAGGTGTGCCCCACCATGCCAGGCTAATTTTTATATTTTTGGTAGAGACAGGGTTTCATCATATTGGCCAGGCTGGTCTTGAACTCCTGGTTTCAGGTGATCTGTCTGCCTTGGCCTCCCAAAGTGCTGGGATTACAGCTGTGAGCCACCATACCCGGCCAAATTCCTAAGTTTTAAATTTCGCAATGTTCTGAGTTGCATAATGAAACTTCGTGCCATTCTGCTGTGTTCCCCCGGGGATGTGAATTATCTCTTGGTCCAGCAGATCCACACAGCCTCTACGACCTGCGTCCACTACCTGCCTCCACTACCTGGCCGCTAGTCACTCAGTAGCTTTCTCAGTTATCCATCAGATGAACGTAGTGGTTTCACAATGCTTGTGTTCAAGTCACACTTATTTTACTTAATAATGGCCCCCAAGTGCAAGTGTACTGTGCTTGACTTGTAAATTAAACTTTATCAGAAGTATGTATGTACAGGAAAAAAAATAGTACAAACAGGGTTTGGAACTATCTGAGGTTTCAGGTACCCACTGGAGGGCTTGGACTTTACCCTTCAAGGATAAGGGGGGACCGCAGTACGTAAATGTGTTTTTGTCATGAAGACAAAGGGAGGAGGACAGTGGGGCAGCATGTCACGTGGGCAACACTGTGTCACGCAGGCAACACTGTCACGCAGGCAACACTGTGTCATGCAGGCATCACTGTGTCACGCAGGCAACACTGTCACGCAGGCAGCACTGTCACGCAGGCAACACTGTGTCACGCAGGCAACACTGTCACGC
>NW_022449075.1:0-1701 GCF_009761245.1 Sapajus apella | reverse complement strand
GCTCCTGCCTCCTAATCTGACCTGAGCTCACTTGCCCTCCCTCCCTGCTGCTACTTCCAAAAGTCATTTCATCTCTAGAATCCACCTGTGGTGCTGCTGTGAATATCATCCCTCCTAGAGATTTTCTACTTGATAAGAAGCAACCTTTCTATAACTTGAACAAGAGAGAAAAATAAAATTAAATTAAAAAGCAACCTTTCTTTAAAGAGAAGATTTAATTCTAACCAAAATACTCTGTTTATTCACCAACCATTTGTTTTTAGGGCAATGAAACAAACTTTGAAAATCTGTTTTCCTCCCATTTAAAGATGACTCCTATTTAGCACGTGCTATCTGTCCTTCCACTCCGTTTTCCATACTGTGTGTGTGTGTCTGCGGAGTCTGTTACTGCTCACACTCACACTCACTTCGACACTGGAACAGCCTGTCAGGGGGCAGCACATGGGGGTGCTGACCCTCTCTAACCCAGCTGTTAGAGATTCCAGCAGGGAAGGTGGGCACCAAGCTAACACCCTGTCTCTTGGGTCTCTGTGTTACTAAGCTGGAGCATTTCTAAGGCTGTGCTCATCATGATTTTTTTTTTTTTGGTTTGGTTTGTTTTTTTGTGACAGGATCTCACTCTGTTTCCCAGATGGAGTACAGTGGCACAATCACGGCTCAGTGAAGACTCAACCTGTCCAGCCAAAGCAATCCTCCAGCCTCAGCCACCTGAGGAACTGGGACTGCAGGAGCACGTCACCACACCTGACTAATTTTTGCACTTTTTGTAAAGATGTGGTTTTACCGTGTTGGCCAGGGTGATCTTAAACTCCTGGGCTCAAGTGATCCTCCTGCCTCAACCTCCCAAATTGCTGGGATTACAAGCACGAGCCTCCTCACTGGGTCCAATCATATTTTTAAATACAATAGGACATGTCCCTGATTATTCTCTGCTTTTGAACAGGAGCTGAGAAATGACCCCACCACTGCAGCCAAAAGCCTGTGGCTCCCCGTGTGTGTTTCACATTAATGACCACCCCAAAGTCCACTGCACTGCTACCCTGCCTTTCGCCATCACTGAGAACATCCTATACTGGTGGACAGTGTCTGAGATCTCTCTAGGCTGTCATACTTCCACATGCACACACAGATGCTGGCACTCCCTAGTGTGGTGACGAGTTACACCAGGGCCATGCGAGGACTGCAGAGTAGCAGCCCATCACATCAACCTTGCACCCATTTCTGAGCTCACATTTGCCTTTTCCATTCAGGAAATTGAGAGTTCATTTCTCCACTCACTCCAATCTGAGGACTGGGGATATTAAACTAACCTTCAGGTACAGCTGTGATGAAGCATGAAAGTGTTGACTGATGTCAAGTGTGCCACGGGGATGGAATTTTGTTTCTAGAACATGGATCCTCGGGTGGTGCTTTGCACAGGGGAACATGCTTTCTAGAGAAATGCACACACGCTCCCAAAGACATTCACCATCACTCCACACAGACGCTCTCCTCCATGCTTCCCCACCCTGATGCACCCCTCTGCCTATTTAAATGACATCACTGCTTCTGGGAACTAGAGTGCATGGCCACAGTTGTTAACTAAGCTCTCCATTTTTTTTTACGCCAAACTGCCCAAACTTAATTTCCAGCAGGAAGCTCAAATTAGTGTCTCTCCAGCAAAAGCAGGGAGGAATGTGTTCCCTTTCTTAAAATTTTCCA
>NW_022449074.1:0-1701 GCF_009761245.1 Sapajus apella | reverse complement strand
ATTGTCAAGGTGTATATTCCACTTAGAGAGTTAAACAGAAATGTGAAAGTACCAGTTCAGAAAACCTTTCTTTGGAGAATCTGCAAAGAGATATTTCCAGGCATATACAGGCTCCTAAGAATTAGCTTTAAGATCGCATCTAAATCATACGACAAACGTCTCTTTCAAACTGTGCCACTGTGTGTTCGTTGACCTTAGGAAGTTGCATCTATGTTTAGATTCAGCGAGTTAGAAACAGGTTTCTTCTAAAACCTGCGTTTGGATATTCCTGAGTGAATGGGAGTATGGGGTTTAATGAGAAATATCTGGCTCTAAAACAAAAACGGAGCTATGTAGCAGAATGGTTCTCAAGGTGTGTGTTCAACTTACAGAGGTAAACAGATGTGTGAATGTAGCGGTTCCGAAACACTTTCTTAAACAGATATATGAATGTAACAGTTCAAAAAGCCTTTCTTTGGAGTATCTGGAAAGAGATATTTCCAGCCATATACAGGCTCCTAAGAATTAGCAGTAAGATCGCGTCTGAACCACAGGAGAATCGTCTCTTTGAAACTGCTCTCTTATGTTTTCGTTGACCTTCGGAAGTTGCATCTATGTTTAGATTCAGCTAGTTAGAAACACGTTTCTTCAAAAAGCTGCCTTTATACATTCCTGAGTGAATGGGAATAACGGGTGTAATGAGAAATATCTGGCTCTAAACAAAAGCGGAGCTATGTAGCAGAATGATTGTCAAGGTGTATATTAAACTTACAGAGTTAAAAAGTTGTGTGAATGTAGCAGTTCACTAACCCTTTCTTTGGAGAATTTGGAAAGAGATATTTCCAGCCATAAACAGACTCTTATGAATTAGCTTTAAGATCGCGTCTAAGCCACATTAGAAACGTCTCTTTCAAACTGCTCTGCTGGGTGTTCGTTCACCTTCGGAAGTTGCATCTATGTTTAGATTCAGCGAGTTAGAAACACGTTTCTCCAAAAAGCAGCGTTTGGATGTTCCTTAGTGAAGGGGAGTATAGGGTGTAATGAGGAATATTGGGCTCAAAAAAAACAACGGAGCTGTGTAACAGAATGATTGTCAAGGTGTATATTAAACTTACAGAGTTAAACAGATATGTGAATGTAGCAGTTCAGAAAACATTTCTTTGGAAAATCTGGAAAGAGATATTTCCAGCCATATACAGGCTCATAAGATTTAGCGGTAAAATCGCGTCTAAACCACAGGAGAAACGTCTCTTTCAAACTGCTCTGCTGTGTTTGGTTCACATTAGGAAGTTGCATCTATATTTAGACTCAGACAGTTAGAAACAGGTTTCTTCTAAAAGCTGCGTTTGGATATTCCTGGGTTATTTGGAGTATAGTGTGTAATGAGAAATATCTGGATCTAAAGCAAAAACGGAGCAATGTAGCAGAATGATTGTCAAGGTGTATATTCAACTTAGAGAGTTAAACATATATGTGAATGTAGCAGTTCAGAAAACGTTTCTTTGTAGAATCTGGAAAGAGGTACTTCCAGCCATATACAGGCTGCTCCGAATTAGCGGTAAGATCGCGTCTAAACCACGGGAGAATCGTCTCTTTCAAACTGCTCTCTTATGTGTTCGTTTACCTTCGGAACTTGCATCTATGTTTAGATTCAGCGAGTTAGAAACACGTTTCCTCTAAAAGCTGCGTTTGGATATTCCTGAGTGAAAGGGAATAATGGGT
>NW_022449073.1:0-1701 GCF_009761245.1 Sapajus apella | reverse complement strand
TATAATTTTTTATTTTGTTTCATGGAAGAATTCATGTTTCTTTATCTTCTTATTCTAGTCCTAAAGAATATTCTTACATATAATAAAGAATTCCCATTTGATGTTCAGCCTGTCCCATTAAGGTAAAATAAACATTTGTATTTGTTTTCTTATTTTATACTTCATTTTTAGGTATTTCTGGGTTTTCCTAAATATGAACTTTACTATTATTGATATCATTGACATCAGCAGTGATAACAGTATATCAGCATTTTTTATAACAGCATCTTACCTGGGAAATGAGTTGCTGTGAGGCATTACTAGTATATTTAGTTTTGCAGCTCACTATTTTTTCTGCCCTTTTTCATGTAGAAGAATTTTGGCACCCAGTGAAGAAGAGAATTTGGAATTGAAGAAGATGAAGAAGAGGGCAGTGCTGGAGCAGGGTCTCCTGATTCTTTTCCTTCTAGAGTTCCTGGTAGGTATCACTTGTTAAAAATACATATTACTTAACTGCATAAAAAGTCACGGTGTTTGAAGATTACTTTGGTATTTATTAGTGGGGCAATAAAACCACCCTAAGCCCATGTGTATCTTAGGCAAATTTTGTTGGGCCTAGCTGTTTCATAAATACAATGTGAAAGTATCTTACTATCTGTGTCAGGGGTCCTAAGGACCATCCCCATGTTCAGTGATTCACTAGGATGACTCACAAGGCTCACTATGTAGTTGTATTCACAGCTAGGATTCACTACAAGAGAACACAAGGACAAAATCAGCAAACAGAAAAGGCACAAGGGCAAAGTCTGGAGCAAACCATATGCAAGCTTTCAAGAATCCCCTTTCAGTAGAGTCACGTAAGATGTGCTTAATTTCCCCTGCAGCAAGTTGTGACAACATAGGTGAAATGCACAATGTTGTCTGTAAGAGAAGCTCTTTAGAGTCAGTGCCCAAAGCTTTTATTGGGGACTACTTATGTGGGTACCTCCTGCCTGGCACAGACCTAAATTCCAGACTACAGAAGTAAAGAAGGTGTTTAGCACAAACCATATTGTTTACACAGTTTAGGCACAGTGACCATTCTTATCAGATAATGGTGGAAACCCTCCCCAAATCCAAGATCCCAGATGCCAGCCATGGGCTGACGTTGCAAGGAGGTTTTCTAATAATAGGCCTGCTATCTTAATTCTTTTCTGTATATTGTCATAAGTCCTTTTTTTTTTTTTTTTTTTTTTTGAGACAGAGTCTTGTTCTGTCACCCAGGCTGGAGTACAGTGGCAGAATCTCAGCTCACTGCAAACTCTGCTTCCCAGGTTTCAAGCAATTCTCATATCTCAGCCTTCTGAGCAGATGGGATTACAGGTACGTGCCATTTGCCTGGCTAATTTTTTGTATTTTTAGTAGAGATTGGGTTTCACCATTTTGGCCAGGCTGGTCTGGAACTCCTGACCTCAGGTGATCTGCCTGCCTCAGCATCCCATAGTGCTGGGATTACAGGCATGAGCCATTGCACCCAGTCCCATAAGTACTTCTTAATTAATCAAATTGCGGTGGTTAAAACTGGACCCATGGGGAGTGGATACTGAATAATTGCCCTTTCTTCCCCATCTTCTTTTAGGGAAGTAAAGAATTTATGGCAAACCTTTTTTATTTATGGAAGCTTTCCATGAGTATCTTCCCTCCCTGTAAATAACCTCAGCAAGCACCCTGGATAAATTTCTT
>NW_022449072.1:0-1702 GCF_009761245.1 Sapajus apella | reverse complement strand
GAGTTAGAAACACGTTTCTTCTAAAAGCTGCGTTTGGATATTCCTGAATGAATGAGAGCATAGGATGTAATGAGAAATATCTGGCTCTAAAACAAAAAAGGAGCTATGTAGCAAAATAATTGTACAGAATTACATTCAATTTACAGTGTTAAAAAGATAAGTGAATTTAGAAGTTTAGAAACCCTTTCTTTGGAGAATCTGGAAAGAGATATTTGCAGCCATATACAGGATCATAAAAATTATAGGATGTAATGAGGAATATCTGGCTCTAAAACAAAAACGGAGCTATGTAGCAGAGTGATTGTCAAGGTGTGTATTCAACTTACAGAGTTAAACAGATGTGTGAATGTAGCAGTTCCTTAACCCTTTCTTTGGAGAATCTAAAAAGAGATATTTCCAGCCATTTCCAGGCTCATAAGAATTACTGGTAAGATCGCGTCTAAACCACAGGAGAATCGTCTGTTTTAAACTTGTCTGCTGTGTGTTCGTTCGCCTTAGGAAGTTGCATCTATGATTAGATTCAGCGAGATAGAAACACGTTTCTTCTAAAAACTACGTATTTATATTCCTGAATGAAAGGGAGTATAGGATGTAATGAGAAATATCTGGCTCTGAAACAAAAACGGAGCTATGTAGCAGAATGATTGTAAGGTCTATATTCAACTTACACAGTTAAACAAATGTGTCAATGTAGCAGTTGAGAAACCCTTTCTTTGGAGATTTTGGAAAGAGATATTTCCAGCCATATACAGGCTCATAACAGTTAGCGGTAAGATCGAATCTAAAGCACCGGAGAAACGTCTGATTCAAACTTCTCTGCTGTGTGTTCGTTCACCTTAGGAAGTTGCATCTATGGTTAGATTCAGCGAGATAGAAACACGTTTCTTGCAAAAGCTGTGTTTGGATAATCCTGAGTGAATGATAGTATAGCATGTAATGAGAAATTTCTTTCTCTAAAACAAAAACAGAGCTATGTAGCAGAATGATTGTCAAGATGTATATTCAAGTTGCAGAGTTAAACAGATTTGTGAATGTAGCATTTCAGAATCCAATTGTTTGGAGAATCTGGAAAACGATATTTCCTGCCATATACAGGTTCATAAGAATTAGCGGTAAGATAGCGACTAAACCACAGGAGAAACGTCTGTTTTAAACTTCTCTGCTGTGTGTTCGTTTACCTTAAGAAGTTGCATCTATGTTTAGATTCAGCGAGTTAGAAACACGTTTCCTCTAAAAGCTGCGTTTGTATATTCTTGAGTCCATGGGAGTATAAGAAGTAATGAGAAATATCTGGCTCTAAAACAAAAACGGGGCTATGTAGGAGAATGATTGTCAAGGTGTATATTCAATGTAGAGAGTGAAACACAAGTGTGAATGTTGCAGTTCAGAAACCCTTTCTTTGGAGAATCTGGAAAGAGATATTTCCAGGCATATACAGGCACATAAGAATTAGTGGTAAGATCGCGTCTAAACTACAGGAGAAACGTCTGTTTTAAACTTCTCTACTGTGTGTTCGTTCACCTTAGGAAGTTGCATCTATGTTTAGATGCAGCGAGTTAGAAACACGTTTCTTCTAAAAGCTGCGTTTGGATATTCCTGAGTGAATAGGAGTATAGGATGTAATGAGAAATATGTGACTCTAAAACAAAAACGGAGCTATGTAGCAGAATGATTGCCAATGCGTATTTTCAATGTAGAGAGT
>NW_022449071.1:0-1702 GCF_009761245.1 Sapajus apella | reverse complement strand
CTTAAGAGTCTGTATATGGCTGGAAATATCTCTTTCCAGATTCTCCAAAGAAAGGGTTGGTGAACTGCTACATTCACACAACTGGTTAACTCTGTAAGTTTAATATCCACCTTGACAATGATTCTGCTACATAGCTCCGTTTCTGTTTTAGAGCCAGATATTTCTCATTAAAAGCTTTACTCCCATTCACTCAGGAATATCTATACGCAGCTTTTTGGAGATACGTGTTTCTAACTCGCAGAATGTAAACATAGATGCAACTTCCGAAGGTGAACGAACACACAGTGGAGCAGTTTGAAAGAGACTTTTCTCCTGTTATTAAATTGCGATCTTAAAGCTAATGCTTAAGAGTGTCTATATGGCCGGAATTATCTCTTTCCAGATTCTCCAAAGAAACCGTTAGTGAACTGCTACATTCACACAATTGATTAACTCTGTAAGTTAAATATACACCTTGACAATCACTCTGCTACATAGCTCCGTTTTTGTTTTAGAGTCAGATACTTCTTATTAAACCCTATACACCCATTCACTCAGGAATATCCAAACCCAGCTTTTTCGAGAAACGTGTTTCTAACTCGCAGGATCTAAACATACATGCAACTTGCGAAGGTGAGCGAATACTCAGTGGAGCAGTTTGAAAGATACGTTTCTCGTGTGATTTAGATGCGATCTTAAAGCTAATTCTTAACAGTCTGTATATGGCTGGAAATATCTCTTTCCAGATTCTCCATAGAAAGGGTTAGTGAACTGCTACATTCACACAATTGTTTAACTCTGTAAGTTTAATATACACCTTGACAATCATTCAGCTACATAGCTCCGTTTTTGTTTTAGAGCCAGATATTTCTGATTAAACCCTATACTCCCATTCACTCAGGAATATCCAAACGCAGTTTTTGAAGAAAGGTGTTTCTAACTCGCAGAATCTAAACATAGATGCAACTTCCGAAGGTGAACGAGCACAAAGTGGAGCAGTTTGAAAGAGACTTTTCTCATATGATTTAGATGCGATCTTATAGCTAATTCTGAAGAGTCTCTATATGGCTGGAAATATCTCTTTCCAGATTCTCCAAAGAAAGGGTTAGTGAACTGCTACATTCACACAATTGGTTACCTCTGTAAGTTTAATATACACGTTGACAATCATTCTGCTACACAGCTCCGTTTTTGTTTTGGAGCCAGATATTTCTCATTAAACCCTATAATCCCATTCACTCAGGAATATCCAAACGCAGCTTTTTGGAGAAACGTGTTTCTAACTAGCAAAATCTAAAAATAGATGCAACTTCCGAAGGTGAACGAACACACAGTGGAGCATTTTGAAAGAGACGTTTCTCGTATGATTTGTATGCGATCTTATACCTAATTATTAAGAGTCTGTATATGGCCGGAAATATCACTTTCCAGATTCTCCAAAGAAACCGTTAGTGAACTGCGACATTCACACAGTTGGTTACCTCTGTAAGTTTAATATACACCTTGACAATCATTCTGCTACATAGCTCCGTTTTTGTTTTAGAGCCCGATATTTCTCATTAAGCCCTATACTCCCATTCACTCAGGAATATCCAAACGCAGTTTTTGGAGAAAGGTGTTTCTAACTCGCAGAATCTAAACATAGATGCAACTTCCGAAGGTGAACGAGCACACCTTGGAGCAGTTTGAAAGAGACTTTTCTCGTATGATGTAGATGCGATCT
>NW_022449070.1:0-1702 GCF_009761245.1 Sapajus apella | reverse complement strand
GAAACCAATGTAAAAGAAAGAATTTTCAAAGCCAGAACCCCGTTCTCCGAAAAGATAATAAAATTAATAAACCCATAAGTAGAATGAACTGGAAAATAAGAAATAAGACAACGGTAAAAAATTATCAGTTTTAAAGAGAGAAAAGGTATTATCATCTAAGATCCTGCATGCTTTCAATATATATTAGGCAACATATAAAAAGCTACATGTTAAGGAAAACATATGATTAAATTTACCAAGATGTAAATAGCCTTATAACTGTATTAAAAAAAAACCCTGAATCCATATTTAAAATGTTGCGAAAAGGAGAACTGACTCCAGTAGCCTCAAAGGCTAACTCTATCAAACATTTAATGTTATTAGCTCAACTGGCATGTCGAGATACTCTAAGGATACTTTGAGAAAGAAAATGTACAGACCAATTCCATTTATAAACCAAGACACAAAAATATTAATCTTTGCACACTGATTTTGAAATATATAAAAAGGACAATGAAGTTTACTTCAGGAATAAGATATTAGATGAACTTTTTTTTTTTAAGAAACAACTTCATCAAAAAGTGGGCAAAGAATATGAAGAGATACTTTTCAAAAGAAGACATTTATGCAGCCAACAAACATATGAAAAAAAGCTCATCATCACTGGTCATTAGAGAAATGCAAGTCAAAACCACATTGAGATACCATCTCTTGCCAGTTAGAATAGTGATCATTAAAAAATCAGGTGACAACAGTTGCTGGAGAGGATGTGGAGAAATAGGAACACTTTCACACTGATGGTGAGAGTGTAAATTAGTTCAACCATTATAGAAGACAGTATGGCCATTCCTCAAGGACCTAGAAATGGAAATTCCATTTGACCCAGCAATCCCATTACTGGGTATATACTGAAAGGATTATAAATCGTTCTATTATAAAGACACATGCACACGTATGTTCAGTGCAGCACTGTTTACAATAGCAAAGACTTGGAAGCAACCCAAATGCCCATCAACAACAGACAGGACAAAGAAAATGTGGCACATATACACCATGGAATACTATGCAGCCATAAAAAATGATTTGTGTTCATGTCCTTTATAGGGACATGGATGAATCCGGAAATCATCATTCTCAGCAAACTGACACAAGAACAGAAAACCCAACACCACGTGTTCTCACTCATAGGCAGGTGTGGAAAAATGAGAACACATGGACACAGGGAGGGGAACATAACACACTGGGGTCTGTTGGGGAAGATGGGGGACTAGGAGAGGTACAGCATGGGGCCAGGGAGGTTGTGGAGGAATAACACTGGGAGAAATACCTGATGTAGGTGACTGAGGGATGGAGATAGCAAACCACCATGGCATGTGTGTACATATGCAACAATCCTGCAAGATCTACACATGTACCCCAGAACTTAAAGTACAATAAATAAAAATTTTTAAAAGTCAGAGGATAAAAGGGGAAAAAATGTGCTTAGCACAGTGTATGGTGTAATTTAAATAGGTGATACATTGAAGTTATTTTTATTATAGCCAAAAAGTTACAAAATATTTCAATAATTGTGAAGATTGATTCTGTGAAAGCTGTGTCTGTTTGGCTTAGTAACGTCTATTATTATTAATTCAATAAAATATGAAAGGTAAAATTTAAATTATTTCTATAACTCCTCCTCTAAAAGACTTCAGAGATTTTGAAAAACATACTTCATGGTTAT
>NW_022449069.1:0-1702 GCF_009761245.1 Sapajus apella | reverse complement strand
TCTTCTTCACCATTGGGGTCTTCTTCTCCTTCCTGTAACTCTTCTTCCTCTTCCTCTTTCCATTCTTTTCTTTTTCTTCTGGTCTTTTCCCCGTCTTTTTTCTTCTTTCCTCTGTCTCTTTCTGTTTCTCTCTCTCTATAGTCTCTCTCTCTACACACACACACACACGCACAGAAGGATACTTAAGGAAATTGTAGGAGATGATCTAACACATTAGTTTTGAAATTAAAAAATTGGGAAAGGCCATTGTAATCAATACAAATGAATGACAAAGGGAAGATACAGTATGAAGCCTCTTGCTCAGGTCCAGTATTAATTAGTCAGTATCTTCCTCTATTTATCTGCAAAATTCAAACATATAGTTGGCCACTTCTTTCCTCCTGAAATTCAAGGTGTCCATGAATTCTATACCCATCAGCTGTATCAGTTTGTTATTCTCATGCATGTTCTGTTTATTATTTTTGTTCTTCATCATATTGAGGTATATATTTGCCTCATCCTTAAATCTCACTTTTCTCCCGCTGTTACCTCTGTGTGACACTGTCAAAAGACACACTTTCACTTACTAAAAGCTTTTCTATTTTGATTTGGTCACACTTGCTTATTTTTGCTTTTGCTGCCTGAGCTTTCAATGTCACATTCAAAATAATTATTGCTAAGACCCATATCAAGAAGGTTTTTCCCATGTTTTCTTCTACAAATTTTACTGCTTCCAATCTCATGTTGAAATCATTGATTTGTTTCGAGTTGACTTTTGTGTGTTGTATAAGAGTCCAGTTTTATTCTTTTGAGTACTAATTTCCAGTTACCCTGATCCCAGTGTAGCTTCTTGTTTGCCTTGCCAAAATTAGTTGATCATATATGCTGGGTTGATTTCTGGGATCTCTACTGTGTTCTATTGGTCTATGTGTCTGCTTTTACGCCAGTACCATATTGTTATGGTTATTGTAGCTTTGTCATGTAATTTGAAATCAGAAAATATAATGCCCCAAACTGTGCTTTTAGTTTTCAAGATCACATTGGTTATTTGAGTCTTTAATGGTTCCATCTAACGTTAGAATGTTTTTCTGTTCCTGTGAAAAATGTCATTGAAATTTTGACTTGAGATTGCATTCAATCTGTATATTTCATCATGTAGTATTAGACATTTTAAAAATATTAAATCTTTCAATCTATGAACATTGGTTATTAAACTAAAAAGCCTTTGTACAACAAAGGACATAATCAACACAATAAAAAGGTAATCTCTGGATTGGGAGAGAATATTTGCACGCTATGTACATGGTAAGAAGTTAATATTCAAAATACATAAGGAATTCCCACAACTTGAAAGGAAAAAAATCTATTTAAAAATTGACAAAATATATGAACAGACATTTTTCCAAGAAAGACATGCAAATAGCCATATGCATGCAAAGGTGTTCAACATCAGTAATTATCAGGAAAAGGCAAATCAAAACCAGAGTAATATATCACTTTACACCTGGTAAGATGGCTAGAATAGACATAACAAGTGATAAGAGGTGTCAGCAAAGGTGTAGAGGGAAGGAAACCCTTGTCCACTGCTGCTGGGAATGTAAATTGCTACAGCTATTGTGAAAAACTGCGTGGAGTTTTCTCAAAAAATTAAAAATATAACTATAATCCAGCTATCCTTTTTGGGTACATACCCAAAGTAGGTGAAATCAACATCTTGTAGAAA
>NW_022449068.1:228-1703 GCF_009761245.1 Sapajus apella | reverse complement strand
TTTATTTTGTTTTGAGACGGAGTCTCTCTCTGTTGCCCAGGTTGGAGTGTAGTGGTGCGATATAGCTAACCGCAACCTCTGTCTCCCGGGTTCAAGCAATTCTCCCCCTCAGCCTCCCGAGAAGCTGGGATTACAGGCACCCACCACCGTGTCTGGATGATCTTTTGTATTTTTAGTAGACGTGGGGTTTCACCATCTTGGCCAGGCAGGTCGTTAACTCCTGACCTCGTGATCCACCCGCCTCTGCCTCCCAAAGTTCTGGGATTACAAGGGTGAGGCCACGATGCCCAGCCTACTTTACTTTACTTTACTTTATTTAATTTATTTATTTATGAGACAGAGTTACTCCCCTCCCCGATCCCCCAGGCTGCAGTGCAGTGGTGCGATCTTGGGTTCACTGCAGTCTCCACCTCCCCATTTCAAGCAGTTTTCCTGCCTCAGCCTCCCGAGTAGCTGGGATTACAAACATGCAACACCACCCCCAGCTAATTTTTCTATTTTTAGTAGAGACAGCGTTTTGCCATGTTGGCCAAGCTGATCTGAAACTCCTGACCTCAAGGGATGCACTCGCCTCGGCCTCCAAAAGTGCTGGGATCACAGGCCTGAGCCACCACCACATTCCGCCCCAACCACTTGAGAAGGTTCAGCTGAGACATCTAGTCTGGAGCATTTTCCTTGACCCCACTGCCACCTCTGGGGAAGAGGCTGGCCAGTTTCTGTCTTCTGCCTCACATAGTCTCAGCATTGGATCAGATTCCAGCTACGGCCCTGGCAAACAGTCCAGGCAGGCTTTGACCTGATTCATGCTTCCCTCATGTCCTGCGCTCCTCCAAGAGAAACCAGCAATGAATGGGAGACAGGAAACTGGGTCTAAGTGATTCTCCCATTCATTGCTCTGGCAGACAATTATGATACAATTTTTTTTTTTCTTTTTTAATATAAAAGCTGGAGTCTCCATGTTGCCTAGGCTGGTCTCGAACTTCTGGCCTCAAGTGATCCTCATGACTCAGCTTCTCAAAGTTCTGAGATTACAGGTGTGAGCCACCCCACCTGGCCTATAATACATTTCTAGATGAGTCCCTGGGAATTCTGAAATCGCCACTGCAAAATTATAAGTGAGACCGTGAAAGAGATTTGACCTAACTGACTCCATCATCATGTTTCTAACCTCCAAGCTGTCCTTGTTTATTCCTGGGCGTAGGCCAAACTAACTTTGGGAAGAACCTAGTTAATAGTTTACAATTTGAAACAAAGATGTTAACAGCCCTTTCCTGAAACAAACCACCTTCTTGCCTGGGGACTAGACTGCCTTTTTAGAACTAACAAATCAGCCAAAAGATTAGGTACTGTGGTTTCTAATGGGCTCATGCCGCTGGAGGCTACAAGATTCCAACCCTCCCCAAATTGCTCCTGGGGATAACATCAAGGTAAAAGGTAAAAGGTAAAATCAGTGCTTGAGATATTTTGCAGGCCCT
>NW_022449068.1:0-218 GCF_009761245.1 Sapajus apella | reverse complement strand
GGGCACTGTGGCTTATGACTGTAATCCCAGCACTTTGGGAGGTCGAGGTGGGTGGATCACCTGAGGTAAGGAGTTTGAGACCAGTCTGACCAACATGATGAAACCCTATCTTACTAAAAATTAGCCCGGCATGACGGCACGTGTCTGTAGTCCCAGCTACTTGGGAGGCTGAGGCAGGAAAATTGCTCGAACATGGGAGGCAGAGGTTGCAATGAGCC
>NW_022449067.1:0-1703 GCF_009761245.1 Sapajus apella | reverse complement strand
TAATTCTCTCAGCTCTTCAGAGAATTTCTAATCACAAAAGCCATGAGCTACATGGAGTTCCCAAGGAGACAGTTCTCCTTAGCACTTCCCATTCACTCCGTAGTCAGAGCCACGGGCAACACAGCCTCAATCCGTTCCACAAGTCAGTCTATATTGCATATCATACATAATAGTATATTTAACCCATATATAAATATTACAGGTTAAATATTCCACAACAAACAAGGTAGCACTTACCATCAAGAGGAGAACGAGGTAGGAGAAAGGGTAAATGAGCAAGTCCCAGTGGGAGCGAAGAAGACAAAAGGATTCCTGGTCTTGTCCATTGGTCTCCCAAGGAGGAGTCTTTGATGTGGAAGAGCCTTTAGAAGGGCATGCTAAGTGCTTATCATGGCTGACAGCAAAACTGGTTAATTAAGGCAGCTGTTTGGAGAGGCTGAAGGTCTGCCTTTATATATATACATATAGTCACAGAGTCCTCTGGTGAGAACCTACAGTGGAAGAGTGTGCTTGTTATGTCCTTACCTGGTTGGATGCAGTCTTCCCATTTTTATTTGTTTGTTAAGCAAAATATCCTTGTTGGCAAAGTCCCATATAAAATATAAAATGCAGTATTTTTCTAAGATGGAGTTTAATGAAGGGTTGCTCTATACACCCCAATTTCCTAGTTTTGAGGTATTTCTGGATTTACTTCCTCAGAGTGTCCTCTCCTAGTCCTGGGGGACTTTTCAATTTCTGCTGCTACCTGGTTGCCAAATATTACTTCCTTCTAGAATTCATTAAGAGAGTATAATCCAGCAAAAATATAAAGATTTTTGTGGGTTTGGAAAGAAAAATCATATCACACAAGGAGTCAATGGAAATCTTCTTGGCCCAGTGTAATCTCCACCCTTCCTCTTGTGGCCATTCTTCATCCAAAACGTTCTGGGCCTCTGGTGAAGTGTCTGTCCCCACAGAGTACAGTCCCTAGGTCTTAGAAGGGAGTGATTCCCTGAAGCTGATGATAATTTTTAGCTATCTCTTGGTCTCCGCTCCCTCTGTCCTGTTGAATTCTAATGAATAATATTCACATCACATTAAAGGTTTATTTCTTATGAAATTGTTCTAAATTGCCATCTTGTCTCCCAGTCCTTGAAGAATCAATAGCCCTTGATCTTGCAGATCCAACAGTCTTAATTCAGTTCAGCTGCCACAGTTGATAGATGAGGAAACTAAAGCTCAGAGAAGGGAAGTGATTTACCGAAAAATACTGGGGCTATTTGGAAGCAGAGCTGAAGGCATAATTCTGGTCTTCCTCCTCCTAGGCCAACGCCCCTATCTACTTGTGTCATTTTTTTTGCTTCATTCCAGATTGGCAAGATTGTAATGATGAAAGATGACAGGGTTGCTTATGCACCTTGTATTCTTGTCTATTATAACTATAAACCTGAGTATATGTTTCCCAGAATAGTTAATCATCTAGTAGAAGAAGATAGTGTGATTTCTTGTCTTGTAAATCATGACAAAACACCTCCAGTACCTTCTCTTAATGTTTGCCATATTGTTTTTCAGGCTACAAGGAATTGGTCTCAGTGTAATTGTGTATAAATACTACCCGTTGGTCTCTCCTTACTAGTACATGCTGACTAACATTACGAGGTAATAATTGGTTATACCGTATTAGGAGAATAACAGTTTATAACAATATTACTTGCAATAAACTT
>NW_022449066.1:0-1704 GCF_009761245.1 Sapajus apella | reverse complement strand
AGCTCTGAGCCATGACCATGAGCAATGACATGAGCAAACTAAACCCCAAAGCCCATACTTATGGGTTTGTCTTCTGGGACCACTCTTGGTATAAAGTTGTGTCTAATCAGGAGACAGAAACAACAATTATTTACATGGGTAGAATTTGTTATAAAGAATCAGCTGGGTGTGGCTGCTCATACTTGTAATCCCAGAACTTTAGGAGCTCAAGGCCAATAGATCACTTGTGCTCAGGAGTTTGAAACCAGCCTGAGCAAAAATGGCAAATTCCCATCTCTACCAAAAATACAAAAAATTAGCTGGGTGAGGTGGTGCATGCCTGTGGTCACAGCGACTTGGGAGGCTGACAGGCGAGAATCGCTTAAGTTCAGGAGGTGGAGGTTACAGTGAGCCAAGATTGTGCCACTGCATTCCAGCCTGGGTGACAGAGGGAGACCCTGACTCAACAAGGAAAAAAGAAGAAGAAGGAGAAAAAATGAATCATTAAACTATGACGGTAAAGAACTCTAGAAATGGAAGAGATACTCCAAACTGAACCTTAGGGTTTAGGGACAGTACAGTACCTCTGGCAGGTAAAATTTGGAAGGGAACTTCAGGCCTTGCTGAATAAGGTATGGATACAGACCACTATGTGGCAGAGTAGTTTTCTGGGTTGCACAAACTGAAGCTGACCCACCATCCCTGGACAGCATGAACACACCCTGGGCATAAAGGTGAGCTGTAGATTGTAGGTAGGCAGGCAGAAAGAGTTGGGCACTGCTACTAGAATTTTTGAAATTTGAAGTCATATTGGCCTTCCTCTTCAGAAAACAAAATTCTGTTTTTGGCTCAGGTCACTGTTGCTCTGGACATCTGTGCCCAAAGGTCAGGTGGCTAGTTTGCTGAAAGGACAGCATGGTGTGGTTCCTGACGGAGAAAAACAACACAGGAGAGTAATGTCCTTGGCTGGGACGGTCCTCAACTTTCTGACCTTTCTGCCATTCAGCTTCTGCCTGAGTCAAGGCTTGGAAGCAACACACTGAGAAAACTACATTGAACTGAAAGCATTGAGCACTGGAGAAAGCTGTGCAGCCAGTGCTGGAGAAAAATCATACTCTCCATGAGCCTGGTGAGTAAGCACACAGGATCCAGGAAGAAAAGCCTCTTTCCCCTGCCCGATCTCTTCAGAGCATGCCACTGACAAAGCTAAATATCATGCCAGCTGGCGAAAGAAACATATTTCAAACTTGACCAGCTCCAGTTTGATGGATTAGAGAATGAAGCACCAATTTAAGGCCTAGAGTTACTACGTTGATAACTGCTACACACATCTTTTACACTTTGCAGTTACAAATATCTATTTACATATGCACACACATATATGTATATAGTATTGCATATATAGTGTGTGTGCATGTATACATGCACACACACATATGTGAATAGACAGAAGGTCTAGATTCATGCATCTACAGTATTTTAACCTATAAAAGTATCTATCTAAACATCCAGAAGCTGACTGTGGCTATACCATATGGAACAAAATGTGCAGCATTCCTGATCCTTACCCACTCAGTGTCTATCACTGGGCCAAACAGAAAGAATTTCATAACCTTAAAAATGACCGGTGGGGTCCCTCCCTCTGGAAGTCACTGTCCAACATCCTCCAAGCTTCTTTGCAATTCATTCCCAATTTCTTTCATGTTCCCTTGCAGCACTCAGCAC
>NW_022449065.1:0-1704 GCF_009761245.1 Sapajus apella | reverse complement strand
CTCACACGTGGCTCCTCCCTGCCTTCCTTTCCAGTAGCCCCAGCAGACAAGGCCAAACCAGTAAACAAGCTGCTGGACTTGGGGAACAAAAGTACGTCTTCTTGGATTCCTGAGGACTTGTCCTGCAAGGGTGTCTTTCTAAATCACAGTCCCTCCTTCCAGGGAGTCCGCTTCTCCTAGATCCTGTTATTTATATTATGTTACACATCTGTGTCTACTTTGTGGACTTCCCTGCATCTTCACCTGAATCCAGGAATCTTCAGTTCAGGCTGATATTCCCCTGGTTGTCCTGTAATCTTTTCACCTTTCTTCCTCTGATTCCACTGAATCATCTCTTCCTGGACCTGGCATGCAGCAGGGCCTCTCTGGTCTCTGACCCAGGGATTAAGGAAATGGAAGAGGACTCAGGTGCCCCTCCGATGCCTTTGTTTTTATCAGGATCTACTGCAAAAGGCAGGGATTAGGCTTTCTAGATCAACATGGCATTTCCAACATTGAGCTCTATGCCCAGCAAAAGATACATGCTCAATAACTATTCAACAAAGACCTACCTCTTATGCCATGGGGTACATTCTACTGACCCCAGGATGGGGCTGAACTGGGAGAGGTAACTGTGGACCTGCTCGTCTCTCTACCGTCACCCTAAGAGCTGATGTGGCATCCACCAGAAAGAGCATTCACGGGCAGGGAGGGGACCATGGGCAACCTTCTCCTGTATGTGAGACACTGCTCAGCCTGGTCACAGAACCCACATTATGATGACTGCAATTCTGGGGCAGTGGAGAACACAGCTTTGCCAGAATAACCATCTGGGAATGTGCCCTGGGCATCCTAGAGGAAAGAGCTCCCTTTCAACTCAGTGCTGCAGGATCACAGAGGAAGGAGAGCTCTGGCCACCAAGAAGGAGCCACATGAGAGGAGAGGTCCCCATGTGGGAAGTGAGTTCATGAAGGTCAGTCCCTGCTCTGTGTTTGATTCTGACCTGAGGACGTTGTGTAGTCACCACCTGAGTTCTCTACAATAAACGGTGAGAGCGCCATGGACAGATTCACCCCTGAGGAGCCCAGTAAAGTGTGAGGACAGTCCTGAGGTTACAGGGACAGGATACAGGTACCATCTGACCTGACCCAGAGAGGGGACAGAGAACAGAGCAGCAGGGAGGTGGCGGTGTCTCTGAGAGGCTCTTGTCACATTGTAAATGGTTTGTTTTGGTCTGGACACCAGGAGGCGCTTGAGAACCATTCCTGAGAAGACTGGGGGTGATTAGAGCAGAACCAGCCACCTGCCCTGCCTAGTGACCTTTTCTCAGGGCTCACAGCTGGGTCTTCCCCACCCCTTAGGACCACAATGCCCACCCCTGCCACCCCCTGACATCCTCAGGCATAGGGACCTTACCTAGGGCTCATGGTGGGATTAGAAACCTGGGGGTTCTGATTTGCATGGATGGACCCTCCCACTCTCAGATATGAAGAGGGGCAGGGAGACACTTGGGGAAGCTCTGCTTCAGCTGTGGCACAGAAGGCAACACTCAGGACAATCACCAGCATGGCCTGGGCTCCTCTCCTCCTCACTGTCCTGGCTCACTACACAGGTGACTGCATGGGGTCCAGGGGAGGGGCCCTGGGAAGCCTATGGATTCTTGCTTTCTCCTCTTGTCTCTACACCCAGAATGATGATGCCTGTGTGTCTCCCACTTCCAGGATG
>NW_022449064.1:0-1704 GCF_009761245.1 Sapajus apella | reverse complement strand
TTTTTGAGATGGAGTTTTGCTCTTTTTGCCCAGGCTAGAGTGCAATGAATGGTGCAATCTCGGCTCACCGCAACCTCTGCCACCTATGTTCAAGCGATTCTCCTGCCTCAGCCTCCCGAGTAAGGGGGATTACAGGCATGTACCACCATGACTGGCTAATTTTGTATTTTTAGTAGATACGGGGTTTCTCCATGTTGGTCAGGCTGGTCTTTGAACTCCTGGCGTCAGGTGATCCACCTGCCTTGGCCTCCCAAAGTGCTGGGATTACAGGCGTGAGCCACCATGCCCAGCCAAGATGTATTTTTAAGGAATGAACAGTTCATCCCTTCCTCTTAACTTCCTTTTCCACTTTTTACCTAAATCCCAACCCAGCTGTTTGCCTTGGCAAACTACTCTTCTCAGCACAGCTGAAAAACATCAGATGGGCTCACAGCATGAATTAGCAATCATTTTACTAAACTTTATCCTTCTCTCATTTGTCTGACAATCATTTTAAAACTACTGATCTTGGGTTTTCTACCCCATTACTTACTCCACTACACTTGGCAGAATAATTCGCCTTCTACTTTTCAAAGAAAGATAGGCTATTATTTCAGTTATATGACAGCTAATTTTTACTGAGTGCTTAATCGATGACAGACAGTATACCTGGCACCTTACACAGTGATCTCATTTCATCCTCATAACAGTCCTGTGAGGTAAGAACTGGGAATGCCATCCCCCCACCTTTTTTTTTTTGAGACAGAGTCTCATTCTGTCAGCCAGCCTGGAGTGCAGTGGCAGGATCTCAGCTCACTGTAACCTCTGCCTCCCAAATTTAAGAGATTCTCCTGCCTCAGCCTCCCAAGTAACTGGGATTATAGGCACCCACCACCATGCTTGGCTAATTTTTTTTTTTTTTTTTTTTTTTTAGTAGAGATGGGGTTTTATCATGTTAGCCAGGCTGGTCTCGAGCTCCTGACCTCAAGTGATCTGCCTGCCTCGACCTCCCAATGTGCTGGGATTGCAGGCTGAGTCACCATGCCTGGCCAGAATGCCCCATTTTATAGAGGAAATTGAACTTTTGTGCAGTTCAGTAGCTGGCCAAAGACAGCTAGTAAACGTTAAAACTGGTGGGGGGTGGGACTTTGTCAAGCTTAGGCAAGCAGTATGGGTGCAGTGTGCATATGCTTATTTACTTTACAACGAGCTTGTCCAACCTGTGGCTCACAGACACATGCAACCTGGGACAGCTTTGAATGCAACCCAACACAAATTCATAAACCTTCTTAAAACATTATAAGATTTTTGTGTGTGTGATTTTTTTTTAAACTCAGATATCGTTAGTGTTAGTATATTTTATGTGTAGCCCAAGACATTTCTTCTTCCAGTGTGGCCCAGGGAAACCAAAAGATCGGACATTCCTGCTTTACAGCTTTCTTGTATTGTGGCATTAAGTAGCTGGCAGCTAGTGGGGGAGAGAGAGAGATGATGAGAAAATGTCCATGTCATGTGATAAGCGTGGTGATGAAGGTATGCGGAGAGTCTTTTGGGAGCAGAGAGGAGAGGCATTGGTGGAATGCCCTCAGATAACCATTCCTCTTAATTAAATGCACACCACTCTGTCCTGACCTCCCTACTTCACTGTCTGTGGAGGATATGTCGTCCTTCTTGAGATAGGCTAATATCACCATCTGTGTTTATGGACCCTCTGTCCTCTGACTT
>NW_022449063.1:372-1705 GCF_009761245.1 Sapajus apella | reverse complement strand
TTCTCGTATGATTTTGATGCGATCTTAAAGCTAATTCTTAAGAGTCTGTATATGGCTGGAAATATCTCTTTCCATATTCTCCAAAGAAAGGGTTAGTGAACTGCTACATTCACACAATTGTTTAACTCTGTAAGTTTAATATCCCCCTTGACAATCATTCTGCTACATATCTCCGTTTTTGTATTAGAGCCAGATATTTCTCATTAAACCCTATACTCCCCTTCACTCAGGAATATCCAAACGCAGCTTCTTGGAGAAACGTGTTTCTAACTCGCAGCATCTAAACATAGATGCAACATCCGAAGTTGAACAAACATACAGTGGAGCAGTTTGAAAGAGACGTTTCTCTTATGATATAGATGCGATGTTAAAGCTACTACTTAAGAGTCTGTATATGGCTGGAAATATGTCTTTCCAGATTCTCCAAAGAAAGGATTAGTGAACTGCCTCATTCACACAATTGTTTAACCCTGTAAGTTTAATATACACCTTGACAATCATTCTGCTACATAGCTCCGTTTTTGTTTTCGAGCCAGATATTTCTCATTCAAGCCTATACTCCCATTCACTCAGGAATATCCAAACGCAGCTTCTTGGAGAAACGTGTCTCTAACTCGCAGAATCTAAACATACATGCAACTTCCGAAGGTGAAATAACACACACTGGAGCAGTTTGAAGGAGACGTTTCTCGTATGATTTAGATGCGATCTTAAAGCTAATTCTTAAGAGTCTGTATATGGCTGGAAATACCTCTTTCCAGATTCTCCAAAGAAAGGGTTAGTGAACTGCTACATTCACACAAATGTTTAACTCTGTAAGTTTTATATACACCTTGACAATCATTCTGCGACATAGCTCCGTTTTTGTTTTAGAGCCAGATATTTCTCATTAAACCCTATACTCCCATTCACTCAGGAATATCCAAACGCAGCTTTTTGGAGAAACGTGTTTCTAACTAGAGAATGTAAACATAGATGCAACTTCCGAAGGTGAACGAACACACAGTGGAGAAGTTTGAAAGAGACGTTTCTCGTATGATTTAGATGAGATCAAAAAGCTAATTCTTAAGAGTCTTTATAGGGCTGGAAATATCTCTTTCCAGAATCTCCAAAGAAAGGATTAGTGAACTGCCACATTCACACAATTGTTTAACTCTGTAAGTTTAATATACACCTTGAGAATCATTCTGCTACATTGCTCCGTTTTGTTTTAGAGCCAGATATTTCTCATTAAACCCTATACTCCCATTCACTGAGGAATATCCAAACGCAGCTTTTTACAGAAACGTGTTTCTAACTCGCAGAATCTAAACATAGATGCAACTTCCGAAGG
>NW_022449063.1:0-272 GCF_009761245.1 Sapajus apella | reverse complement strand
ACGTTTCTCATATGATTTAGATGCGATCTTAAAGCTAATTCTTAAGAGTCTGTATATGGCTGGAAATATCTCTTTCCAGATTCTCCAAAGAAAGGGTTAGTGAACTGCTACATTGACACAATTGTTTACCTCTGTAAGTTTAATATACACCTTGACAATCATTCTGCTACATAGCTCCGTTTTTGTTTTAGAGCCAGATATTTCTCATTAAATCCTACACTCCCTTTCACTCAGGAATATCCAAACGCAGCTTTTTGGAGAAACGTGTTTCT
>NW_022449062.1:0-1705 GCF_009761245.1 Sapajus apella | reverse complement strand
ACTGATGTGTGTGTGCAGCATTTCAAGTGTCCTTTCTTTTTTGAATCTAGAAACAGGTATTTGCAGCCATATTCAGGACTTTAAGAATTAGCAGTAAGACTGCATTTAAAACACAGGAGAAACGTCTATTTCAAACTGCTCTGCTTCGTGTTCGTTGACCTTAGGAAGTTGCCTCTATGTTTAGATTCAGCGATTTAGAAACGTTTCTTCTAAAACTTGCCTTTGGATATTCCAGAGTGATTGGGAGTGAGCCTGTAGTGAGAAATATCTTCCTCTAAAACAAAAACTCGGCTCTCTAACAGAATGGTTTTCAAGCTGTACACTCAACTTAGAGAGTTAAACTTATGTGTGTGTGCAGCAGTTCAGAAATCCTTTCTTTGGAGAATCTGGAAACAGATATTTACAACGATATGCAGGCATAGAAGAACTAGCTGTAAGACTGCGTTTAAAACACAGGAGAAATGTCTATTTCTAACTGCTCTGCTTTGTGTTCGTTCACCTTAGTAAGGTGCATCTATGTTTAGATTCAGCGAGTTAGAAACACGTTTTTTCTAAAAGCCTCGTTGGGATATTCCAGAGAGAATGGGACTGTAGGGTGTATTTAGAAATATCCTAATCTAAAACAGAAATGCAACTATGTAGCAGAATGCTTGTCAAGCTGTACAATCAACTTACAGAGTTAAGCCGCTGTGTGTGTGCAGCAGTTCACAAATCCTTTCTTTGGAGAATCTGGAAACAGATATTTACAACCTTATACAGGCATATAAGAACTGGCAGTAAGACTCCGTTTAAACCACAGAAAAAACGCCTATTTCAAACTACTCTGCTTTCTGTTCGTTCACCTTAGGAAGTTACATCTATGTTTAGATTCAGCGAGTTAGAAACACGTTTCTTCTGAAATCTGAGTTTGGATATTCCAGAGTGAATGGGATTGTAGGTTGTAATGAGAAATACCTTACTCTCAAACAAAAACGCAGCTATTTGGCAGAACGGTTGTCAAGCTGTAGAATCAACTTACAGAGTTAAACTGATGTGTGTGTGCAACAGTTCAGAAATCCTTTCTTTGGAGAATCTGGAAACAGATATTTCCAGCCATATACAGGCATGTAAGAACTAGCAGTAAGACTGCGTTTAAAACACAGGAGAAACGTCTATTTCAAACTGCTCTGCTTTATGTTCGTTCATGTTAGGAAGTTGCATCTATGTTTAGATTCAGCGAGTTAGAAACACGTTTCTTCTAAAAGCTGCGTTTGGAAATTCCAGAGTGAATGGGAGTATAGGCTGTAAAGAGAAATATATTGATGTAAAACAAAAACGCCACTATCAAGCAGAATGGTTTTCAAGCTCTACAGTCAACGTACAGAGTTAAACTGATGTGTGTGTGAAACAGTTCAGAAATCCTTTCTTTGGAGAATCTGTAAGCTTTATTTCCAGCCATATACAGGCATATACGACCAGGAGTAAGACTGCGTTTAAAACAAAGGAGAAACGTCTATTTCAAACTGTTAGCTTTGTGTTCTTTCACCTTGGAAAGTTGCATCTATGTTTAGATTCAGCGAGTTATAAACACGTTTCTTCTAAAAGCTTCCTTTGCATATTCCAGATTGAATGGGAGTATAGGTTATAATGAGAAGTGTCTTGCTCTAAAACAAAAACACAGGTATCTAGCAGAATGGTTGTCAAGCTGTACAATCAACTTACAGAG
>NW_022449061.1:0-1705 GCF_009761245.1 Sapajus apella | reverse complement strand
GAGATCTGCTGGGCACCCACCTGTGCCTGTCTCACCTGGCTGCAGGTGCATTGGAGGCTGAACCCCCCTTCCTGATCTCCTGCAGGTGTGGATTTCAGGTTTCCAATGGGTGTTAGGGTACACTCCAGTGCTTTCCTGGCCCTAGGGAACCCTGGGCTCCATGAGGCCTTGGCCTAGGCAGGATAGTTTCCCACACTGTCATCTCCCCATACAGTCACCTCCCCAGACAGTGGGCTGCATGCTCCGGTAGATTTAAGAGTTTAAAAGCAAAAGCCAGCCCTTCTTCTCTCCAGGAGTGGGTGGCCCCTCCCCCTCACAGTGGGCGGGGACAGGAGTTGCAGGGGCAGCTTTCCACAGGTCTCTCTGGACTTGCTGACTGGCCATGCCCCCTTTCCCTTTCATCTTTCTCACTGACCAATGGGCTTGGAGCATGAAGGCCACGCCCCTATTCTACATTCTAGTGTGGCCCTGGTTACGCCTCCTCTGGCTCAGACACACAGCTGCCTGGTAGGAGAGTGGAGCTGCTTACCAGTGATCCCTTGAGTTGTGCTGATGTGGCCCCAACCCCACCCCCCTCCCCAACCCCACCTCCCTCCCCCACCCACCATGGCGATGTCAGAAGAAATTCGCAAGATGAAATTAGCCTCGGCTAGGAAAAAGGTAACATGCACATAGATCCCCTCCGATGGCAAGACCACTGCCGGAGTCCATAACACTTCTGAGACACACCAGACTGGGTGGGCCCCCAACCCCGGTGCCTCTGGGCTCCCCCTACCAACGTCTTGTCAGTCAGCCCCACCTCTTCAGCAAGGAGCCCAGCCCTTGCCCTTGCCAGTCACCCCAGGGTGACTTTGGATGTGTAACTCCTGAGGCTCCCTGCTCCCTACTTGGGCCTCACCTTTTTCTGCCCCAAGCCTGACCTCCCTGGACTCTGGGCTCATGTCTCTGAGGACCTGGGTCTCCCAGTCCCCGCCCTTACCAGTCATTTCCGGGTGACTTTGGGCTGGCGACTCCTGGGGCTCCCTACTGCAGACTCTGCCTTCCCCTCCTGCTCCCCAAGCTCGACCTGTCTGTGCTCTTTGGGCTGGCGTCTCCAAGGACCTGGGTCCCAGCCCTGCATCCCCCTCCCCCATCATGGAGCAGTGACTCAGGCATCTCCTTGATGTGGTCCCCTCCCCCAGGAGGAATGGAATGTAGTGATGTCACAGTCACCATAGGAACCATCAGTACTGCTACAAGACCAGCCTTCGATCTTAGGATCCAGTCCCCTAAGCATTCTCATCCCATTTCTGGCTCCTCTGGTCCCAGCACAAATTTCCACCTGGAAGGGGAAAGGGGACTATGGGACCTAGGAGCAAGAGGTTTCAGGCTGCCCCATCCCCTTAACATAGACATTGACAGTGTGGAAAGCCTACACTTCCCCCGTGAGCTCAAAACGTTGACAGTGTCTGTGGGTGGCAATGGGAGAATGGGTTTGGTTTGGTTTTCTCTCAGGCTTCTACTCTCCAGAGAGACTTTCACGTTTCTTTCTGAGTTCTCCACCTCATCTTCAAATTCTCCATGGTTCTGGGACCAGACTGCCCTTCAGTCAGTGGCCTCTGGAGTGAGATCTGCTCATCTTCTGTGGAACAGATCTTAGGAAATTGAACTTGACAGCTTGAGTCTTCCTCATGTCATCTCAACTTAGGCTACTTTGAATGCCAAA
>NW_022449060.1:0-1705 GCF_009761245.1 Sapajus apella | reverse complement strand
GCAGTAAGGTGGGTGTGGGACTGGGGTTACAATCCCAGCTATTGATTTCTGACACAGGCAGAGAACCACATGTTTTTCTCAGCAAGAGGCTAAACCCATGTTTACAGGAATCCTCTCTGTACCGTATAAGATCCTGCAGAGAAGTGGCATCCAGTCTGTTGGTCTAAATATCTGAGGCTACCGAACTTCCACTCATTTCCAGTTTCTGCTGAGCCCCAGTAGGCAAAGCCATGTTCTGGGGACACTGGGGTAAACACGGTGATAACAGGGAATACCTTCTGTGAGGAGTTTGAAGGGGACCCTGCTTCTAATAGAACTTGTGTTATGTGTATGTGGCATCATCAAGAGCAGGGAGTACCCTGGTACTGATGCCTCAGCCTCCCAATTAGCTGGGATCCCTGATGGGCACCACCACACCTGGCTAAATTTTGTGTACTTAGTAGAGGCAGGGATTCACCATGTTGGCCAGGCTGGTCCTGAACTCCTGAGGTCAAGTGATCTGCCCGTTTGGGCGTCTTAAATTGCTGGGATTCCAGGCACGAGCCACCGTGCCAGCTCCACAGATTCTTTTTTAGGTAAAGGTTGTTAGAATTGTTCCATCTGTCCAGTCTCCTATATAAATTTCTCGAACTATTCATTGACAATTATATGTGATTAGATAAATCAGTATTGCAGCGACATTTCTGGAAAGTAGGGCAATTTTTGAAGACTTTGGAGAAAAAAATTTGATTGTTTGCAATGACGTAGGTCAGAGGATGCATGATTAAGATGTATCAGATCAGGGTGAGTTTGTCTGATGGATCTCAAAGTGGCTCATCTACTTCTAAGGCAACTTGGTCTAGGGCCCGTTAGAACATTCCCATCAGAATACCTCATTCTTACACTGAGAATATTTTGAGTCCTTGTGCTATGACTGAACGCTGATTTGCTGTTGTGTGAAGTGGAATTAGCTTAACGTAACCTGTTCTTCTAAATTTGTTTACAGAAGATCGAAAAGATCATGATGAAGAACAGAAATATGGAGATGGCCAAAATAAACTTCTTGTGAGTCAAGCGGCCTACGACGACCTGGGCTGCCGGCTGAAGATGGAAGGTAAGTTCTATAGGTTCACCATCACAGAAGTGCTGAAGAGAGTTCTGTGTTTTGTCTCAGAAACTGAACACTCTCTTCATCGGAATTTATTTCATTTTCCCCATAGTTCTAGGCAAATATAAATTTGTATTTTCACATTTTCTTAAAAATGGATGAGAGAGGCCAAAGTATGTAGCCACTTTTCCACGTCTGCAGTAAGGTGGGTATGGGACTCAGGGTAAAATCTAAGCTATTGATTCCTGACACAGGCACAGAACCACTTATTTTTCTCAGCAAGAGGCTAAATCGTGTTGACAGGAATCCTCTCTGTACCACAGAAGATCCTGCAGACAAGTAGCATCTAGTCTGTTAGTCGAAATACCTGAGGCTCGTGAGCTGCCATTCAGTTCAGGTTTCTGCTGAGGTCCAGTAGGGAAAGCTCTGGTCTGGGGGCCTGGGGGAAATACCGTGATAGTACACAGTACCCGCTGTGGGAGCTTCAAGAGGTCTCTGCTCCTTACATAGTGAGATGGGAGGTGGTCTTTGGAACAAGAGGCAGCATGTGTCCTGTTGTAAGGACACAAATGAAGCTGTGACAGGAGGGCGGTTGTTGGAGTGGAAAGAGCTCTGGAT
>NW_022449059.1:0-1705 GCF_009761245.1 Sapajus apella | reverse complement strand
GAGGTCTGGCTCTGGCTTGGCCTAGGGCTGGTCTAGAACAGAAGCAAAAGAGATGCTCAGCCTTGTAAAGCTCAGTCACCACTGTGCTGTCAAGGGGCTGATCTATCCGCACTGTGAATATCCTGTGGAGACGTCCATAGAGAGGCTGAAATTCAAGGATGATGGAAAAAAACCAAATTGAAATAAGCAGGAGATGTTTTTGGGGGAATGAGGAATGAGGTGTGGGGTCATTGGTAAGAAAAGTACAGCCTGAAAAACTACTGTCCATTGTGACCCTTAAGAGGAGGAGCCCTGGGGACTAGAGTAGTGACAAAGAAACCCTGGAGGGCCCTGGGCCCTGGACACACATAGGGACTGGTGTTTGGTTCTGTCCTTGAGGGTCCCTGAGATGTATCATATCAAAAAACCATGCACTGTGTTTTCTATCCAGTGCTCACTGTCTCAGCTGCGTCCGCCCAGATTCTCTTAGTGTCCAGTTTCCTTCCCTGGGGTCTTTTCACCAGCACCAGATCCCAGGAGTAGATTCACCTTCCGTGTCCAGAGTGGGACTTGCACAGCCAAGTGGAAAAGACCAGATTTAGAAGAACATCCTGTGTCTGCCCAGGGTGTGGGGTTTGGATGATGAGGTGTGGACATCTGAGCTTCACTCGAGGCCCGAGGGAGCAGAGGTGCTCCTCAATACCTGCTCTCCTTCCTTCACTCTCCTCCCATTTCTCCCCTTACTTTAGCTATGGCCAGGGAGGGCTCAGAGCTACCTGAGGTCCTTGCTAAGCTCAGGGCCTCTAGCCAAGGCATTGTTTTCAAACTCTGTAATGGCTGTCTCTGAAACTGTAGAAACATTTATTTCCATGTGCCCAGGACAGGGTTAGAGGGCACCAAGCCCACCCACTGCAAGCTACTCATCACCTCTCAGTGCCCCAGTGAAAGGAAGAGTTGGAAATCAGAAACCTACTTAAGGCTCCCCTCTCTCCTCTCTCCCAGACACCCCTGATTTCGTCTTTCTGGACAAATAAAGAGGAGGTGGCCACAGAGAGCAAGGGGAGGTCTAGGCATTATCCTAGGCAACAAAGCCAGGCAGTCACCCCAGATAATGTTGGGGGAGGTGGTGGAGGTGTCTGTGACCACGGAATAGTGAAGACCCGCTTACTAAAGTGAGGAGGGATGCCATAAGCTGAGGCTCAGATGGTGGAGCAGACCTCCTGAGCCAGCTACTTATTTTTTTCTTGTGTTCCAGTTTGGGTAAGAATAGGACGGACACACACACACACACACACACACACAAACACACAATGTCTTGAAGATGTTCCTTTCCTCAAATAAGAATTCTTAGAGGATTGACTCAGGCATTGAGGGGAGAATGAGCTTCACTCTTATGCCAAAGGTGTTGGGGGCTTTCAAGGGAATTGGATAGGACTGAAGTTCCCAGACTTTGGCATCTAAGACTTATGCCCTTTTAGGAGAGCCCAGCACCGATACCCAAATGGACGAGGGCTGATAGATAATTCTAGAATAGTCCGGAAGTAATAACCCCAGGAGCTTAATTCTAAATCTAGAAGAGAAGTATATTTTGTGGTATATAGCAGAATGAGGGTCAGGCCTTGAGTCCTAAGACCTGAGCTTGAAGTCGGGCACGGTGGTGCACATCTGTAGCACCAGGTACCTGGGAGGTGAGGTGGGAGGATCACATGAGCCCAGGGGTTTCAGG
>NW_022449058.1:0-1705 GCF_009761245.1 Sapajus apella | reverse complement strand
AAAGAAAAGAACTTTCAACCCAGAATCTCCTATCCAGCCAAACTAAGCTTCATAAGTGAAGGAAAAATAAAATCCTTTGGGAACATGCAAGTACTCAGAGATTTCATCACCACCAGGCCAGCTCTACAAGAGCTCCTGAAAGAGACTCTACACATATAAAGGACAACAAGTACCAGCTCAACTAAAGGGCAAAACACCCAGCTAGCAACCAAAATGGCAGTATCAAATTCACACATAACAATATTAACCCTAAATGTAAATGGACTAAATGCCCCAATCAAAAGACACAGACTGGCAAATTGGATAAAAAGCCAAAACCCATCGGTGTGCTGTATCCAGGAAACCCATCTCACATGCAAGGTTACACAAAGGCTCAAAATAAAGGGATGGAGGAAGATATACCAAGCCAATGGAGAGCAAAAAATAGTAGGAGTTGCAATTCTCATTTCTGATAAATTGGACTTTAAAGCAACAAAGATCATAAGAGACAAAGAGGGACATTACATAATGGTAAAAGGATCAATGCAACAAGAAGAGCTAACTATCCTGAATATATACGCACCCAAAAAAGGAGCACCCAGATACATAAGGCAAGTTCTTAATGACTTACAAAGAGACTTAGACTCCCACACAACTATAGTGGGATACTTTAACACACCATTGTCAACATTAGACAGATCAACCAGACAGAAAATTAACAAGGATACCCAGGACTTGAACTCAGACCTGGACCAAGCAAACCTAATAGACATTTACAGACCTTTCCACCCCAAATCCACAGAATATACATTCTTCTCAGCACCACATCACACCTACTCTAAAATTGACCACATAATTGGGAGTAAGTCACTCCTCAGCAAACGCAAAAGAATGGAAATCCTAACAAACAGTCTCTCAGACCACAGTGCAATCAAGTTAGAACTCAGAATTCAAAAACTAACTCAGAACCGCACAGCTTCATGGAAACTGAACAACTTGCTCTTGAATGTTGACTGGATAAACAATGAAATGAAGACAGAAATAAAGATGTTCTTTGCAACCAATGAGAATGAAGACAACATACCAGAATCTCTGGGACACATTTAAAGCAGTCTCTAGCGGAAAATATATAGTAATAAGTGCCCACGTGAGAAGCAAGGAGAGATCAAAAATTGACACCCTATCATCAAAACTGAAAGCACTAGAGGAGCAAGATAAAAAAAAAAAACTCAAACTCTAACAGAAGGCAAGAAATAGCTAAGATCAGAGCAGAACTGAAGGAGATAGAGACGCAAAAAACCCTTCAAAAAATCAATAAATCCAGGAGCTGGTTTTTTGAAAAGATCAACAAAATAGACCACTAGCCAGATTAATAAAAAGGAAAAGAGAGAATAACCAAATTGATGCAATAAAAACGATAAAGGGGATATCACCACAGATTCCACAGAAATTCAAACCATCATCAGAGATTATTACAAACAACTCTATGCACACAAACTAATAAACCTGGAAGAAATAGATAAATTCCTGGACACTTGCCTCCTCCCAAGCCTAAACCAGGAAGAAGCCGAAACCCTGAATAGACTCATAACAAGGTCTGAAATTGAGGTAGCAATTAAGAGCGTACCACCCAAAAAAAGCCCAGGTCCAGACGGGTTCACAGCTGATTTCTACCAGAGATACAAAGAGGAGCTGGTACCATTTCTTCTGAAACTATTCCAAACAA
>NW_022449057.1:0-1705 GCF_009761245.1 Sapajus apella | reverse complement strand
TGGCTGTTTTGCCCTTTAGTTGAGCTGGTACTTGTTGTTCCTTTATATGTGTAGAGCCTCTTTCAGGAGCTCTTGTAGAGCTGGCCTGGTGGTGACGAAATCTCTGAGTACTTGCATGTTCCCAAAGGATTTTATTTTTCCTTCACTTATGAAGCTTAGTTTGGCTGGATAGGAGATTCTGGGTTGAAAGTTCTTTTCTTTAAGGATGTTGAATATTGGCCCCCATTCTCTTCTGGCTTGTAGGGTTTCTGCTGAGAGATCTGCTGTGAGTCTGATGGGCTTCCCTTTATGGGTAACCCGACCTTTCTCTCTGGCTGCCCTTAGTATTTTCTCCTTCATTTCGACCCTGGTGAATCTGACGATTACGTGCCTTGGGGTTGCTCTTCTTGACGAATATCTTTGTGGTGTTCTCTGTATTTCCTGGACTTGAATGTTTGCCTGCCTTGCTAGGTTGAGGAAGTTTTCCTGGATAATATCCTGAAGAGTATTTTCCAGCTTGGATTCATTCTCTTCATCGTATTCGGGTACGCCTATCAAACGTAGATTAGGTCTTTTCACATAGTCCCACATTTCTTGGAGACTTTGTTCATTCCTTTTTACCCTTTTTTCTCCAGTCTTGCCTTCCCGTTTTATTTCATTGAGTTGATCTTCGACCTCTGATATCCTTTCTTCTGCTTGGTCAATTCGGCTGTTGATACTTGTGCATGCTTCACGAAGTTCTCGTGTTGCGTTTTTCAGCTCCATCAATTCACTTGTATTCCTTTCTATTTTGTCCATTCTTGTTAGCATTTCGTCAAATCTTTTTTCAAGGTTCTTAGTTTCTTGGCATTTGGTTAGAACATGTTCTTTAAGTTCACAGAAGTTTCTTACTACCCACCTTCTGAATTCTGATTCTGTCATTTCATCACACTCGTTCTCCCTCCAACTTTGTTCCTTTGCTGGTGAGGAGTTGTGATCCCTTTTAGGAGGAGAGGTGTTCTGGTTTCGGGTGTTTTCATCCTTTTTTCGCTGGTTTCTTCCCATCTTTAAGGATTTATCCACCTGTCGACTTTGTGGTTGTTGGCTTTCAGATTGGGTCTCAAATCTTTCAGATTGACGTTCTGTTTGTTAATGATGATGTTATTTCTGTTTCTTGGTTTCCTTCTGACAGCCTGGCCCCTCTGCTGTAGGTCTGCTGAGGTTCACTCCAGTCCCTGCTTGCCTGGGGTTCACCTGCAGCAGCTGGTGCACAGCAAGGGTTGTTACCAGTTTTCTTCTTCTGCTATCTTTGTCCCAGAAGGATACCCGCCTTGTGTCAATCTCATCTCTCTTTTGTGAGGTGTTTTTTTGGATATATAGGGGTCAGGGAGCTGCTTGAGGAGACGGTCTCTTCTTTATAGGAGCTCAAATGGTGAGCTGCGAGCTCTGTTGTTGTTCATTCAGAGCTGCTAGGCAGGTACTTTTAGGTCTGCTGCAGCAGTACTCATAAACTGCTTTTTGTTCCCAGGTGCTCTGTCCCAGGGATTTAGGGCTTTATTTATGAGTTTCTGTTATGCTGCCGCCTTCCTTTTTTTTTTTTTTTTTCTTTTCTCCTTCAGACCTGCCCAGCCCAGCAAGGAGGCAGCCTAGTCACTGTCGGCCTATAGCAGCTTTGCTGAGCTGCTGTGGGCTCCGCCCCACTGCCGAGTGAACTTCCCTGCAGTCCTGTTTATATGGGTGTAGTTAG
>NW_022449056.1:0-1706 GCF_009761245.1 Sapajus apella | reverse complement strand
GCATTCCTATACACCAATAATAGACAAACAGAGAGCCAAATCATGAGTTATTTCCCATTCACAGTTGCTACAAATAGAATAAAACACCTAGATATACAACATACAAGGGACGGGAAGGGCCTCTTCGAGGAGAACTACTAACCACTGCTCAAGGAAATGGGAGAGAACACAAACAAATGGGAAAACGTTCCACGCTCATGGATAGGAAGAATCAATATTGTCAAAATGGCCACACTGCCCAAAGTAATTTATGGATTCAACACTGTTCCCATCAAGCTACCATTGACTTTCTTCACAGAATTAGAAAAAATTACTTTAAACTTCATATGAACTAAAAAAGAGCCCATATAGCCAAGACAAACCTAAGCAAAAAGAACAAACCGGGAGGCATCATCCTACCTGACTTCAAACTATACTACAAGGCTACAGTAACCAAAATAGCATGGCAGTGGTACCAAAACCGATATATAGACCAGCGGAACAGAACAGACACCTCAGAAATAACACCACAGTTCTACAACCATCTGATCTTTGACAAACCTGACAAAAACAAGAAATGGGGAAAGAATTCCTTACTTAATAAATGGTGCTGGGAAAACTGTCTAGACATATGCAGAAAACTGAAACTGGACCCCTTCCTTACACCTTATACACAAATTAACTCAATATGGATTAGACTTAAATGTAAAACCTAAAACCATAAAAACCCTGGAAGAACACCTAGACAATACCATTTGGGACACAGGCATGGGCAAAGACTTCATGAGTTAAACACCAAAAGCAATTACAACAAAAGCCATCATCAGAGTGAACGGACAACCTAGAGAATGAGAGAAAATTTTTGCCATCTCTCCATCTGACAAAGGTCTAATATCCAGACTCTGCAAGGAACTTAAACAAATTTACAAGAAAAAACCAACAACCCCATCAAAAAGTGGACAAAAGATAGGAATACACACTTCTCAAAAGAAGACGTTTGTGCAGCCAAAACAAATATTTAAAAAAAAGCACATCGTAACTGGTTATTAGAGATATGCAAATCAAAACCACAATGAGATACCATCACATGCCAGTTAGAGTGGAGATCATTAGAAGTTTTCCCAGCACCATTTATTAAGTAAGGAATTCTTTCCCCATTTCTTGTTTTTGTCAGGTTTGTCAAAGATCAGATGGTTGTAGAACTGTGGTGTTATTTCTGAGGTGTCTGTTCTGTTCCGCTGGTCTATATATCGGTTTTGGTACCACTGCCATGCTATTTTGGTTACTGTAGCCTTGTAGTATAGTTTGAAGTCAGGTAGGATGATGCCTCCCGGTTTGTTCTTTTTGCTTAGGTTTGTCTTGGCTATATGGGCTCTTTTTTAGTTCATATGAAGTTTAAAGTAATTTTTTCTAATTCTGTGAAGAAAGTCAATGGTAGCTTGATGGGAACAGTGTTGAATCCATAAATTACTTTGGGCAGTGTGGCCATTTTGACAATATTGATTCTTCCTATCCATGAGCGTGGAACGTTTTCCCATTTGTTTGTGTTCTCTCCCATTTCCTTGAGCAGTGGTTAGTAGTTCTCCTCGAAGAGGCCCTTCCCGTCCCTTGTATGTTGTATATCTAGGTGTTTTATTCTATTTGTAGCAACTGTGAATGGGAAATAACTCATGATTTGGCTCTCTGTTTGCTGATGACATGATCATATATTTAGAAAACCCCATTGT
>NW_022449055.1:0-1706 GCF_009761245.1 Sapajus apella | reverse complement strand
TTTTAAAACTGAATACTCATGCCTGTAATCCCAGAACTTTGGGAGGCTGAGGAGGATGAATCCCCTGAGGTCAGGAGTTCAAGACCAGCCTGCCCAGCATGGTGAAAATCCGTCTCTACTAAAAATACAAAAAGTAGCCGACTTGGTGGCACATTCCTGTAATCCCAGCTGCCCAGGAGGCTGAGGCAGGATAATTTGGAGGTTGCAGTGAGCTGAGATCATGCCGTTGCACTCCAGCCTGGGCAACAGGGTGAGACTCTGTCTCAAAAAAAAAAAAAACTGAATATTTATTGAATGCTTACTTTCAGCCACAAACTGCTTCACACCCATTGTCTCATTTAATTTTTTTCCTTTTTAAGCCAGTAGGTATTAAATCTCATTTAATCATGACATGAGGAAGTACACACACTGAAGCTCAGAGAGGTTAAGTAATTTGGCCAAAGTCACACAGCTTTTGAGGAAAATGTTTGAATTTGCTGAACGTTTGATGTATAGAGAAGTTGACTGCTAACATGTTACAGAAGCAAAGTTTCCACCTTTGGCACATTTTGAGTCCACGGAATGCTGAGATGTGGACTTGTGTATTTTGTGCACATTACACCATACATTCAGATTAAAAAGACAGGAAATTAGGCTGATGAAAGATTATTACTGTGAGGGAAGCCATTTATTTCCTGTCTGTTATTTGCTGGCAGAAAAAGTAAAATAGCAAGAAGCTAAAGTCAGCAGTCAGGCGACTAGCTGACGCCAGTGGCCCTGAGGGGCTGGGGAAATAGCTCCCCTTCTGTAACTGGTATCTACGTTATCTAGAAACCTTGAGAACATAGCAAAGGAATGTTCTTCCTCTGACCCAGGAACCTGCCCCCAGTCACATACTCCATGTTTGCACAATCCAGACTCCCCGTTAGAGTTGCGTCTGCCACTAGGTGATTTACTGCCTTTGTTCAGCTCCGGTAACCCTTCGGCTTCTTCCCTTTCCCTCTGTGCCGAATATAAATGAGCAAATCAATGAAAGCCAAAGACTGTGAGCTCAGCTGCCTGGCCAACGGGCAATAACACAGTTTCACCTCTGCTCCCCGTTTAGAGTTGTAAGCCCTTAGAAAGGGAAAGGAACTGTTCTTCGGGGAGCTCGGTTTTGGGACACAAGTCTGCCGATGCTCCGTGGCTGAATAAAGTCTCTTTCTTCCTCACTCCCGTGCTGGAGGGGTTTTGTCCACGCCTCGTCCTGCAACATTTCTAGACTGGTAAAAAGGGTGCGGGGGCCCTGGAAGGCCAATTTTTTTGGACCTAAGATTTTATTTAGGTGGCTCTTTCAGTGGCCAGGCTGAGCAAAACTGCACACCAGAGTATTTATTTGGTGTTTCCACAAATAACAGCTCTTGTCTGCCTGATTTCTGAGACTGACAAGACAGAAGCCCAGGGCCTGACTTCACTAGGGAATTTTGACACCCAGGATATTAGGTATTTTGTGTCCAAACCACCATCCCTTACAACCGTGGAGAGCGCATGTAGTGGTCAGGACTGCACAGAAAAGAACAGAGACCCTAAACATTGGAGGAAAATAGACTGAGATTGAGAAAGAAGTTCCCAAATTCATGCACGGAAGTCCAGGAGAAAGGTTCCAGCTCCTCACTCACACCTAGCTGAATAACTTCCCATATCGCTGAAAAAACAAAACCAGGCCAGGCACAGTGGCTCGTGCCTGT
>NW_022449054.1:0-1706 GCF_009761245.1 Sapajus apella | reverse complement strand
GCATTCCTATACACCAATAATAGACAAACAGAGAGCCAAATCATGAGTTATTTCCCATTCACAGTTGCTACAAATAGAATAAAACACCTAGATATACAACATACAAGGGACGGGAAGGGCCTCTTCGAGGAGAACTACTAACCACTGCTCAAGGAAATGGGAGAGAACACAAACAAATGGGAAAACGTTCCACGCTCATGGATAGGAAGAATCAATATTGTCAAAATGGCCACACTGCCCAAAGTAATTTATGGATTCAACACTGTTCCCATCAAGCTACCATTGACTTTCTTCACAGAATTAGAAAAAATTACTTTAAACTTCATATGAACTAAAAAAGAGCCCATATAGCCAAGACAAACCTAAGCAAAAAGAACAAACCGGGAGGCATCATCCTACCTGACTTCAAACTATACTACAAGGCTACAGTAACCAAAATAGCATGGCAGTGGTACCAAAACCGATATATAGACCAGCGGAACAGAACAGACACCTCAGAAATAACACCACAGTTCTACAACCATCTGATCTTTGACAAACCTGACAAAAACAAGAAATGGGGAAAGAATTCCTTACTTAATAAATGGTGCTGGGAAAACTGTCTAGACATATGCAGAAAACTGAAACTGGACCCCTTCCTTACACCTTATACACAAATTAACTCAATATGGATTAGACTTAAATGTAAAACCTAAAACCATAAAAACCCTGGAAGAACACCTAGACAATACCATTTGGGACACAGGCATGGGCAAAGACTTCATGAGTTAAACACCAAAAGCAATTACAACAAAAGCCATCATCAGAGTGAACGGACAACCTAGAGAATGAGAGAAAATTTTTGCCATCTCTCCATCTGACAAAGGTCTAATATCCAGACTCTGCAAGGAACTTAAACAAATTTACAAGAAAAAACCAACAACCCCATCAAAAAGTGGACAAAAGATAGGAATACACACTTCTCAAAAGAAGACGTTTGTGCAGCCAAAACAAATATTTAAAAAAAAGCACATCGTAACTGGTTATTAGAGATATGCAAATCAAAACCACAATGAGATACCATCACATGCCAGTTAGAGTGGAGATCATTAGAAGTTTTCCCAGCACCATTTATTAAGTAAGGAATTCTTTCCCCATTTCTTGTTTTTGTCAGGTTTGTCAAAGATCAGATGGTTGTAGAACTGTGGTGTTATTTCTGAGGTGTCTGTTCTGTTCCGCTGGTCTATATATCGGTTTTGGTACCACTGCCATGCTATTTTGGTTACTGTAGCCTTGTAGTATAGTTTGAAGTCAGGTAGGATGATGCCTCCCGGTTTGTTCTTTTTGCTTAGGTTTGTCTTGGCTATATGGGCTCTTTTTTAGTTCATATGAAGTTTAAAGTAATTTTTTCTAATTCTGTGAAGAAAGTCAATGGTAGCTTGATGGGAACAGTGTTGAATCCATAAATTACTTTGGGCAGTGTGGCCATTTTGACAATATTGATTCTTCCTATCCATGAGCGTGGAACGTTTTCCCATTTGTTTGTGTTCTCTCCCATTTCCTTGAGCAGTGGTTAGTAGTTCTCCTCGAAGAGGCCCTTCCCGTCCCTTGTATGTTGTATATCTAGGTGTTTTATTCTATTTGTAGCAACTGTGAATGGGAAATAACTCATGATTTGGCTCTCTGTTTGCTGATGACATGATCATATATTTAGAAAACCCCATTGT
>NW_022449053.1:0-1706 GCF_009761245.1 Sapajus apella | reverse complement strand
AGTATGTAAATTTATATATAATATATACTTATTCATAAGATACATAATATAAAATATATATTTATATATAAATACAATATATAAATAAAATAATTATACACATATTTATTCCCTTAATAGTGATTCTCCAGAGTTAGTTAACGGAAAGCATTGGAATTATAGTCTGTGCAAAGGTGTTATGTGTACATGGATTCCATATACAAAGTTTTCTGTTTCAAAAGTGGCACCATACATGTTATTTCACTATTAAACTTTTTCACTTTACAACATATTCTTTGACATTTTCTAAGTCAGTAAATTGAATTTTTCTGGTTGTTTATTGCTGCATAAGAAAAATTCATCCTGGAACTAAGTTAGTTAACACAATAATTGATGACTGCCTCTCATAGTTCTGTGGACTGAGAATGCAGATAGCACATGGTGTGGGTGGCTGGTCCCTGCCCCACAGAATCTGTGGACTCCTCTAAGAAGACTCTCACAGCAGGGGCTGGAATAGCTGTGGACAGGTCCTTCAAAGCCTGTCTCTCTCTTCCTCTCTCTTTTCCTCTTTGAAATCACACCTCTGTGCTTCATTCTGGACAACAGGGTGAGACTCTGTCTCTAAACAAACAAATAAGTGAAATTTTAAAATAACAAAATAGATCTTTCTTTATATTTAGGCTCCTATGAAGCTGCTGAGCAAGGCACAGTGTCTTTAAATACGTAGAAGCTGGCCAGGCATGGTGGCTCACACCTGTAACCCCTGAACTTTGGGAAGCTGAGGTGGGCAGATCACCTGAGGTCAGGAGATTGAGAGAACAGCATGGCTAATGTGGTGAAACCCCATTTCTACTAAAAATAAAAAAAATTAGCAGGGCTTGGTGGCCTCTAATCCCAGCTACTCGGGAGGCTGAGACAGGAGAATCCCTTGAACCCAGGAGGCAGAGGTTGTAGTGAGCGGAGATAGTGCCACTGCACTCCATCTTGGGCAACAAGAGTGAAGCTTCATCTCAAAAAGAGATATGCAGAAGTTCTCTTTGGTATGTCCTTAAATATGTCTGAGGTCTCAACAAAGAATTGTGCAGCCCTATTCTTGAGTTCATCCTTCCCAGAGATCAGATTTTACTGCCCTAGATTTGAAAACTTTTGCCTGAAGACACCACAGTGAGAAACAGTGGTCCTTTCTCACCCAGCAAATCCTGGTTCCTTGCTATTCTGTCTTAATTCCACTGAAAAACCGGAATAGCTTCTTTAGTTAATGTCTCTCTGCTTATTTTTGCTCATAGGCATCTTGAAAAATCCAGCTGGCCTTTTCTATTTCCTACTCGGAAATTGCCCCAGTCAGATCCATGAGGTGATTAGGTAACCTTACCATCGGTCATATTGATTTGTTGTTGTTTTTTGAAATGGAATCTCATTCTATCACCCATGCTGGAGTGCAGTGGTGTGACCCCAGCTCACTGCAAGCTCTGTCTCCTGGGTTCAAGCGATTCCCCTGCCCCAGCCTCCTGAGTAGCTGAGATTATAGGCGCCTCCCACCAAGCCCAGGTGAGTTTTGTAATGTTCATAGAGACATGGTTTTGCCATATCGCCCAGCCTAGTCACAAACTCCTGAACTCCAGTGGTCTGTCCGCGTGGGCCTCCCAAAGTGCTGGAATTTAGGTGTGAGCCACCGAGCCCAGCCCACCATTGGTCATATTGTTACAGGCAGCAATTTTGTATACTGT
>NW_022449052.1:0-1706 GCF_009761245.1 Sapajus apella | reverse complement strand
TAGGAGGAGAGGTGTTCTGGTTTCGGGTGTTTTCATCCTTTTTGCGCTGGTTTCTTCCCATCTTTAAGGATTTATCCACCTGTCGACTTTGTAGTTGCTGGCTTTCAGATTGGATCTCAAATCTTTCAGATTGACGTTCTGTTTGTTGATGATGAGGTTATTTCTGTTTCTTGGTTTTCCTTCTGACAGTCTGGCCCCTCTGCTGTAGGTCTGCTGAGGTTCACTCCAGGCCCTGCTTGCCTGGGGTTCACCTGCAGCTGCTGAACAGCAAGGGTTGTTACCAGTTTTCTTCTTCTGCTATCTTTGTCCCAGAAGGATACCCGCCTAGTGTCAATCTGATCTCTCTTTTATGAGGTGTCTCTTTGGATATATAGGGGTCAGGGAGCTGCTTGAGGAGACGGTCTCTTCTTTATAGGAGCTCAAATGGTGAGCTGCGAGCTCTGTTGTTCATTCCGAGCTGCTGGGCAGGTCCGTTTAGGTCTGCTGCAGCAGAACACATAAACTGCTTTTTGTTCCCAGGTGCTCTGTCCCAGGGATTTAGGGCTTTATTTATGAGTTTCCGTTATGCTGCAGCCGTCTTTTTTTTTTTTTTTTTCCTTCAGACCTGCCCAGCCCAGCAAGGAGGCCGCCTAGTCACTGTCGGCCTGTAGAGGCTTTGCTGAGCTGCTGTGGGCTCCGCCCCGCTGCCAAGTGAACTTCCCTGCAGTCCTGTTTATATGGGTGTAGTTAGAACTGCTTTGGTGATGGTGGCCCGCCTCTGTTGGGGCGGAGTCTCTGCTGTGGCGGGTTGCCTTGGCAACGGCGGGTTGCCTCAGCAATGATGGGTTGCCTTGGCAACGGCGGGCTGCCCCGGTAATGGCGGACGCCCCTCCCCCACAGAGCTGGACCATCCCGGGTTCAGCTGCGTTTGCTGTGAAACTCTCAATCCAGAGTTTCTGGTTGCTGTTCTTTTGTGGGGCTGGGACCAGCCGAGCCTGATCGCTGGGCTCCCTGCCTCAGAGCCTTTTTTAAGTTGGTGTTCCAGTCGCCTGTTGAAGAGGCGCCGGGGTCTGTTTGTTTTCCCCTGCGGCCACTCACTGCGCTGGCTTAAACAGCGGCACTGAGGTTTGTGGTGCTTTCTTTTTTTTTTTTTTTTTTGCCCTGGAATCTGCTGTCCTGTTTCTCTGCTCAGTCCCCTTTTTGAACCGGCGTATGGGCGACTTCCCGTGGCTCCAATCGCCAGCCTAAAGGGCCTCCGGACCGGTGTATTTTGTATGGAGAACCGCGGCTCCGGGGCGCTGACAAAGCAGCCGCGCGGGGCTAAGCAGCTGCGCTGGCCGGCACAGCCGCGCTGGCGATCTGTGGAGCTCCTCCGCCCGGGAATTTCCTAGTCTGTGGGCAATAAAAACGCGGCGTCCACTCACCCTCTGCACTTTCATTGGGAGCTGCAATCCTGAGCTGTTCCTAAATGGCCATCTTGGATCGTCCTCCCGACATATACTTCTTACCATACCATCTTATCCTATGTCTTTTAAGAGAAGCCCTGTATGTCAAATAGACACCTGCAAAGCTGGCAATTGCCAACCTTCCTTCTGTCAGCTCCTCTTTTTTGCGCTACAAATTGAATTGATGAGAAAAGATAAGAGACAGAAACACACCTGTCAGTCCTGGGAACATAACAGCCTAGTGCAGGCTTTAGAAATTTCTAGAAGCAAACTGAATTTAAA
>NW_022449051.1:0-1706 GCF_009761245.1 Sapajus apella | reverse complement strand
CTCCCAGTCCTTGAAGAATAAATAGCCCTTGATCTTGCAGATCCAACAATCTTAATTCAGTTCAGCTGCCACATTTGATAGATGAGGAAACTAAAGCTCAGAGAAGGGAAGTGATTTACCAAAAATATTGGGGCTATTTGGAAGCAGAGCTGAAGCCATAACCTGGCCTTCTTCCTCTTAGGCCAATGCCCCTATCTACATCTGTCATTTTTTGCTTCACTCCAGATTGGCAAGATTGTAATAATGAAAGATGACAGGGTTGCTTATGCACCTTGTATTCTTGTCTATTACAACTATAAACCCAAATATATGTTTCCCAGAATAGTTAATTATCTAGTAGAAGATAGTGTGATTTCTTCTCCTGTAAATCATGAAAAAACACCTCCTTTACCTTCTCTTAATGTTTGCCATATTGTTTTTCAGGCTATAAGGAATTGGTCTCAGTGTAACTGTGTATAAATACTGCCCGTTGGTCTCTCCTTATTAGTAGATGCTGACTAACATTACAAGGTAATAATTGGTTATGCTATATTAGGAGAATAACAGTTTATAACAATATTACTTGCAATAAACTTCATGCTTTCTTTTCCTATTTAATGAAGCAATTGTTTGGCTTTATGGCTACACAGACAGTTTTTCTTTCATAGCTAAGTTTATTTTGTCATAAGGCAATCAGGTGGCACAAAAGTATTAACAACTACAGGAAACCAACATCTAGCAAAGAAATTTGAAGATTGGCCGGGCGCGGTGGCTCAAGCCTGTAATCCCAGCACTGTGGGAGGCCGAGGCGGGTGGATCATGAGGTCAAGAGATCGAGACCATTCTGGTCAACATGGTGAAACCCCGTCTTTACTAAAAATACAAAAAATTAGCTGGGCATGGTGGTGTGTGCCTGTAATCCCAGCTACTCAGGAGGCCGAGGCAGGAGAATTGCCTGAACCCAGGAGGTGGAGGCTGCGGTGAGCCGAGATCGCGCCATTGCACTCCAGCCTGGGTAACAAGAGTGAAACTCTGTCTCAAAAAAAAAAAAAAAAAAGAAATTTGAAGATCATGTTCACCCTGAATAAACAAGTGCCTTTAAAAAAAATTCTTCCAACTTTTAACTTCCAACAGAAAAGTTGAAAAAGAAGTACTATGAAGACACATGTGCCCTTTATTTAGATTTACAAATTAACATTTTCTGGGATTGGCTTTGTGTGTCTCTATGTCTCTTTTCCTCTTCACATACACACTCATTTTCTCTCTCTTACACACATGTACATGCACACACTCACATTTTGGGGAGCTCTGAACTGCTTGAAAGCAAATTGCAGACATCAAGATTATAAAGAAATACTTAAGGGATTTTTTTTCCCTAAATTAACACATTCTTTTATATTACCACAGTAACAATCACAAGACGTTTGCTACAATAATTAATATTTTATAGTATACAGTCTAAGTTTAAATGTCTCCACTTGCTCTCAAATATTCTTTATATTAGTCAGGGATCTTATATTGGATTTTTTTGTCATGTTTCTTATTTTCATCAGTCTAGAATATTGCTTCCCCTCCACCCTTTTCCCTCATCTTTTACAACCTTGACATTTTTGAAGAGTCCAGACTAAATGTCTCATAGAATGTTTCTCAAACTGGATTCATCTAACTGTTCTTCTGGGTTAGACAAAATGTTTAGGCAAATATTATGTTTCCCATTGCATTGCATC
>NW_022449050.1:0-1706 GCF_009761245.1 Sapajus apella | reverse complement strand
ACTTCAGACCTTGTTATGGGTCTGTTCAGGGTTTTTGCTTCTTCCTGGTTTACGTTTGGGAGGAGGCAAGTGTCCAGGAATTTATCCATTTCTTCCAGGTTTATTAGTTTCCGTGCATAGAGTGGTTTGTAATAATCTCTGATGATGGTTTGAATTTCTGTGGAATCTGTGGTGATATCCCCTTTATCGTTTTTTATTGCATCAATTTGGTTATTCTCTCTTTTCTTTTTTATTAATCTGGCTAGTGGTCTGTTTATTTTTTTGATCTTTTCGAAAAACCAGCTCCTGGATTTAATGATTTTTTGAAGGGTTTTTTGTGTCTCTATCTCCTTCAGTTCTGCTCTGATCTTAGCTATTTCTTGTCTTCTGCTAGACTTTGAGTTTTTTTGATCTTGCTCCTCTAGCTCTTTCAGTTTTGACGTTAGGGTGTCAATTTTTGATCTCTCATTGCTTCTCATGTGGGCACTTATTGCTATATATTTTCCTCTAGAGACTGCTTTAAATGTGTCCCAGAGATTCTGGTATGTTGTGTCTTCGGTCTCGTTGGTTTCGAAGAACATCTTTATTTCTGCCTTCATTTCATTGTTTATCCAGTCAACATTCAAGAGCAAGTTGTTCAGTTTCCATGAAGCTGTGCTTCCATGAAGCACACCGATGGGTTTTGTCTTTTTATCCAATTTGCCAGTCTGTGTCTTTTGATTGGGGCATTTAGTCCATTTACATTTAGGGTTAATATTGTTATGTGTGAATCTGATGCTGCCATTTTGGTGCCAGTTGGGTGTTTCGCCCTTTAGTTGAGCTGGTACTTGTTGTTCCTTTATATGTGTAGAGCCTCTTTCAGGAGCTCTTGTAGAACTGGCCTGGTGGTGACGAAATCTCTGAGTATTTGCTTGTTCCCAAAGGATTTTATTTTTCCTTCACTTATGAAGCTTAGTTTGGCTGGATAGGAGATTCTGGGTTGAAAGTTCTTTTCTTTAAGGATGTTGAATATTGGCCCCCACTCTCTTCTGGCTTGTAGGGTTTCTGCTGAGAGGTCTGCTGTGAGTCTGATGGGCTTCCCTTTATGGGTAACCCGACCTTTCTCTCTGGCTGCCCTTAGTATTTTCTCCTTCATTTTAACCCTGGTGAATCTGATGATTATGCGCCTTGGGGTTGCTCTTCGTGAGGAATATCTTTGTGGTGTTCTCTGTATTTCCTGGACTTGAATGTTTGCCTGCCTTGCTTGGTTGGGGAAGTTTTCCTGGATAATATCCTGAAGAGTATTTTCCAGCTTGGATTCATTCTCTTCGTCGCATTCAGGTACGCCTATCAAATGTAGATTAGGTCTTTTCACATAGTCCCACATTTCTTGGAGACTTTGTTCATTCCTTTTTACCCTTTTTTCTCCAGTCTTGCCTTCCCGTTTTATTTCATTGAGTTGATCTTCGACCTCTGATATCCTTTCTTCTGCTTGGTCAATTCGGCTGTTGATACTTGTGCATGCTTCACGAAGTTCTCGTGTTGCGTTTTTCAGCTCCATCAATTTACTTATATTCCTTTCTATTTTGTCCATTCTCATTAGCATTTCATCAAATCTTTTTTCAAGGTACTTAGTTTCTTTGCATTTGGTTAGAACATGTTCTTTAAGTTCACAGAAGTTTCTTACTACCCACCTTCTGAAGTCTGATTCTGTCATTTCATCACACTTGTTCTCCCTCCAACCTTGT
>NW_022449049.1:521-1706 GCF_009761245.1 Sapajus apella | reverse complement strand
ACCCTGCCACACCCGCCACACAGCCAGTGTCCACGGGGACCCAAGAGACGTCGTTCCAGCTGCCCAGGGCCACACAGCCCGCAAGGGGCAGGGCCAAAATGGGAACCCAGTGCCTGCTGGGCCCGAGGAAGTGGGAGAGGGCACAGGAGGGTGGGGCGGCTTCCGCAGTAGGGGTGGAGAGGTGGCACGTTGGTACCTGCCCTGGCGGGGGTGAGGGCAGAGGCTGGCGGGGCGGCAGCCCAGCAGGCTCCCCGTGAAACCCTCAGTCTGCCTGTCTGGAGGGTGGGTGAGGCGTCGGCCAGCTTGCCAGGGTCAAGGAAGGCTGGTATCCCAATTAGAAACCAGCTTCCCCTGGCTTCTGCCCGCAGCCGTCTGCTTTACCCGCTGCTAAAAACAGCCAGGGACCTCTGTCTCCCTCCCCCAATGCCCCGTGCCTCAGTTTACTCCCGGCTGGACGGCACGGAGGCAGCTGGGATCCACCGTGTCTCGGCCTTGCATTCCGGCTGGGGGGTCTGGACCCGCTGGGAACAGCTGGTTCAGATTTAGCCAGGGAGGCAGCACGCATTCCTGGCAGTTTGTGGTCAACAGGAATGTGCTGGAAGGCCGGCGGCCGGGCAGCAAGGGGGGGCGACGGCCGCGGGGGGCGGGGCCGGGCCAGGCCCCTCTGCCAGGGACCCCTGCCCACCCCCCCAGCCGGCAGGGACGAGGCGCAGCTGGGCAAGGCGGGGCTGTGCACCCAACAGCTGCCCGTTCTCACTCCTCGGGATCAAAGCTGCCGGCGGGGCGGGGCTGCTCCCGAGCGTGGGAACCCGAGCTGGGTGGGCTGTGAGCTGGGGAGCCTCCCCTTTGCCTCTTCGGGGCCACAAGCTGTCTCCAGGCAGGTCCCAGGTCGGGGGACCCTAACGCAAGTGATTCCGGGCAGGTCCCAGGTCGGGGGACCCTAACACAAGTGATTCCGGGCAGGTCCCAGGTCGGGGGACCCTAACACAAGTGATTCCGGGCAGGTCCCAGGTCAGGGGGACCCTACCCAAATGATTCCAGGCAGAGATGAGGAAGCCGAAGCTGAGGGGGAGAGAACTGTCCACTGGGACCTGGGGAGTTGGGCGCAGAGCCAGGGGAGGGATTTGATTTTCTTTCCTTCTTTTCCTCCCTCCCTCCCTCCCTCCCTCCCTCCCTCCTTCCTTC
>NW_022449049.1:0-421 GCF_009761245.1 Sapajus apella | reverse complement strand
TCCCAGGCTGGAGTGAATTGGCCTGATCTCGGCTCACTGCCTCCTCCCCCTCCCGGGTTCAGGCAATTCTCCTGCCTCAGCCTCCTGAGTAGCTGGGATGACAGGTGCCCGCCACCACACCCCGCTAACCTTTTGTATTTTTAGTAGACATGGGGTTTCACCATGTCAGCTAGGCGGGTCTCAAACCCCTGGCCTCAGGTGATCCTTCCCCTCGGCCTCCACGGTGCTGGGATCTCCGGTGTGAGCCACCGCGCCCCGACCAAACCTGCTTTATTTGCCCTCGAACATTTCTCTCCTGCTCCTGCTCACTTCTGGTCCCCTATACGCTTTGCCGTCCGCCTCAGTGCTGTCTCCGCCGTCACTGGTGGCTGCAGAAGGACGCTCAAGGTCCCCGCCGGGGCACACCCACCGCCCAGGAGCA
>NW_022449048.1:0-1707 GCF_009761245.1 Sapajus apella | reverse complement strand
GTATTAGAAGTTCTAGCCAGAGCAATCAGGCAAGAAAAAGAAATAAAGGGCATTCAAATAGGAAAGGAGGAAGTCAAATTGTCTCTATTTGCAGATGACATGATTGTATATCTACAAGACCCCCTCGTCTCAGCCCCAAACCTCCTGAAACTGATAAGCAAGTTCAGCAAAGTCTCAGGATACAAAATCAATGTGCAAAAATCACATGCATTCCTATACACCAGTAACAGACTTAAAGAGAGCCAAATCAAGAACAAACTTCCATTCACAATTGCCACAAAGAGAATAAAATACCTAGGAATACAACTAACAAGGAATGTAAAGGACCTCTTCAAGGAGAACTACAAGCCACTGCTCAACGAAATAAGAGAGAACACAAACAGATGGAGAAACATTCCATGTTCATGGTTAGGAAGAATCAATATCGTGAAAATGGCCATACTGCCCAAAGTAATTTACAGATTCAATGCTATCCCCATCAAGCTACCAATGACCTTCTTTGCAGAACTGGAAAAAACCACCTTAAACTTCATATGGAACCAAAAGAGAGCCCGCATAGCCAAGTCAATTCTAAGCAAAAAGAACAAAGCGGGGGGCATCACACTACCAGACTTCAAACTATACTACAAGGCTACAGTAATCAAAACACCATGGTACTGGTACCAAAACAGAGATATAGACCAATGGAACAGAATAGAGGTCTCGGAGGCAACACAACCTTTCTACAACCATCTGATCTTTGACAAACCAGACAAAAACAAGCAATGGGGAAAGGATTCCCTGTTCAATAAATGGTGTTGGGAAAGCTGGCTAGCCATGTGCAGAAAGCAGAAACTGGACCCCTTCCTGACACCTTACACTAAAATTAACTCCAGATGGATTAAAGACTTAAACATAAGACCTAACACCATAAAAACCCTAGAAGAAAATCTAGGCAAAACCATTCAGGACGTAGGTGTAGGCAAGGACTTCATGACCAAAACGCCAAAAGCATTGACAACTGAAGCCAAAATAGACAAATGGGACCTAATCAAACTCCACAGCTTCTGCACAGCAAAAGAAACAATCATTAGAGTGAATCGGTAACCAACAGATTGGGAAAAAATTTTCGCAGTTTAACCATCTGACAAAGGGCTGATATCCAAAATTTACAAAGAACTAAAGCAGATTTACCAGAAAAAAACTAACAAGCCCATTCAAAAGTCGGCAAAGGATATGAACAGACACTTCTCAAAAGAAGACATACGTGAGGCCAACAAACATATGAAAAAATGCTCATCAATAAAATACTAACAAGCCGATTGCAACAACACATCAAAAAGCTTATCCACCATGAACAAGTAGGCTTCATCCCGGGGATGCAAGGCTGGTTCAACATACACAAGTGTATAAACGTAATTCACCACATAAACAGAACCAAAGACAAAAACCACATGATTATCTCAATTGATGCAGAGAAGGCCTTTGACAAAATTCAACAGCCCTTTATGCTAAAAACACTCAATAAGCTAGGTATCAATGGAACGTATCTCAAATAATAAAAGCTATTTATGACAAACCAACAGCCAATATCATACTGAATGGGCAAAAACTGGAAGCATTCCCCTTGATATGTGGCACCAGACAAGGATGCCCGCTCTCACCACTGCTATTCAATATCGTATTAGAAGTTCTAGCCAGAGCAATCAGGCAAGAAAAAGAAATAAA
>NW_022449047.1:0-1707 GCF_009761245.1 Sapajus apella | reverse complement strand
CCTGAGGCCATTGCACTCCAGCCTGGACAACAAGAGTGAAACTCTCTCTCAAAAAAACAAAGAAAGAAAGAAAGAGAGAGAGGGAGAGAAAGAAAGGGATAGAAAAAGAACGGAAAGAAACAAAAGGAAGAAAGAAAAAGAAAATCAGAGGCTTTGGTGCATTTGTCTCCCACTCTCTGGAGTAATTGTGTCCCTGCTTGAATGTGATCTCCTTGAGGCAAAGCCTGGGTTCCCTTACTCTTGCGTGCCCACCCTGGCCTGTCTGTCCCACACTAGCTGCTCAGTGAAGGCTGGCCCATGTAGAGTATGGGTTTGAGGCATCCCAAGACTTGGAGTTGTAGAAGATGTGAGTGGGAAGCCTTGGAATGCTCTGCCCATCAGGAAATGTGTCTATCCCGGGGTTCAGGCAGGAAGCCGTGCTCCCTCCAATGCCAGTGCTCAGAGCTCCCCTACCCAGGGTGGAACCTTGGATGGCCAATTACGTTGGCTCAGTATTTGCCTTGAGTAGTTCTGTTCAGTGGCTCCAGCCACTGTCGGATCTGTAATCCCAGCACTTTGAGAGGCTGAGGCAGAAGAATAGTTTGAGGCCAGGAGTTCAAGACCAGCTGGGGCAACATAGTGAGACCCCATCTTTACAAAATATTTTAAAAGTAGCCAAGTAGCTGAGGTGGGAGGATTGCTTGAGTCCAGGAGTTTGATGCTAGGGTGAGGTGGTATTGTGCCACTGCAATCCAGCCTGGATGGCAGAGCAAGACTCTATCTCAAAAAAAAAAAAAAAAAAAAAAAACCAAAAACCAAAAAACAACAACAAAAGTTTTTGCTTAGAATCTGAAGCCTAAGGAGGAGAATGGGGTGCCCATAATGACAAATGAGAAAACTAAGCTCAGGGTAGAAAGAGACCAAAAAATTGACTCGTGTGAAAAAGGCAAAGCTATTTATGCTTCGTTTATTCACTCCTTCATTCATTTGTTGCCTAGTCTCCAGCATGGACTGACTATGCCCTCAGGCCCAGCCCTGTGCTGGGGGAACAGCAGGGAATCAGGCCCAGCTCCTGCCTTAGGGAGCTCACGGTGGGCTGCAGGGACAGGCGTGAAAGCACTGAGGGACATCAGGATGTGCCTGGGGCAGTGGCACTGGGGTGTGGGCACTCAGAGTGGGTCCTCATGGCCTCAGCCTGGGTAACCCCTACACCCTTAAAAGCAGGACCTAGGGTCAGGACTTTTGAGCAGGAGGATTCTTCGGGGAAGTGGATCCAGGGAGCCGACTGAGGGACGGGGAGGGTAAAGGAGGAGAGAGAAAAGCAAGAACGGGGTGTGCCACAGAGATGGCCACGCTAAGGGCAACCAAGGCCTAAACCAAAGGGATTGTAACTGCCCAACAGGTTCATTTAGCCTGCGGCCTAGACAGAGCCGACTAATCAGGACATGGGACTTGCAATGGAGGAGTAATTCATGCAGAGCCAGTTATGTGGGAGACTGGAGTTTGTTTTAAATTTAAGTTGTACTTTGTCACCCAGGCTGGAGTGCAGTGGCATGATCTCTGCTCAATGCAACCTCTGCCTCCGAGGTTCAAGAGACTCTCCTGCCTCAGCCTTCTGAGTAGCTGGGGTTAAAGGTGGGCACCACCATGCCCAGCTAATTTTTGTATTTTTTTTCTGAGATGGAGTTTCACTCTTGTTGCCCAGGCTGGAGTGAAATGGCACGATCT
>NW_022449046.1:0-1707 GCF_009761245.1 Sapajus apella | reverse complement strand
TGATCCTTTCAAAAATCATTGTATTTCAGAAATAAAGTAGTAGAAAATCTATGACAGAATAGGGAATTAAAGTAGACAGTACACTCAACTGCACTGTGTTTAAAGATTGTAATGAATTTCTGTACATTGTGCTAGTGGTTAAGGTCTGAGACTCTAGGGTCAACCTGAGTTGAAGTCTTGGCTCCATCACTTTATCTCTTGTCCATTTCTTCCTCCATAGGATGAGAGTCATAATAGTGTTAACTCATAGATTATTGTGAATATGAAGTGCACTAGTAGTACATGTAAACAGTCCTGGTCCCTGGCATAAAGACACTCATAAAATATAGTTATTATTATTTTAGAACATGGTTAAGATCTACTTTATGTTTAATATGTCTTTTCCTCACTTAACATATCATGGCTGGGCACAGTGGCCATAATCCGAGCACTTTGTGTGGCTGAGGTGGGTGGATCATCTGAGGTCAGGAGTTTGAGACCACCCTGGCCAACATAGAGAAACCTCATCTCTACTAAAAATACAAAAATTCATTCCAGCTCCTTGGGAGGCTGAGGCAGGAGAATTGCTTGAACTGGGGAGGCTGAGGTTGCATAGAGCCAAGACTGTGCCGTTGTACTCCAGCATGGGTGACAGAGTGAGACTCTGTCTCAAAAAGAAAAAAAAAAAAGAAGCAAACAAACAAAAAAACATATCACAACTATTTTCCCATGTTTTTAAAAGTTCCACCAGTAATGTAAGAGAACATTGGGTGCCCTGTACCCTTGCCAGTATTGGACATTCTCACTCTAGATATTTGCCAATATGACATATGAAAACTGTCATGTCATTGTTTTGATTTGCATTTTCCCCAAGCACCAGCGAGGTTTAATGGTTTTCACATTTAACAGAATCGTTTTTTGATTTATAATCACCTTGTTTAATAATGAGGTTTTCATGTTTTTATTAACTGTGTTTCTTCTGTTTAGATAAATCTCAGAGTTTTTCACATAGATTCAGACAAATGTCAGTACAAAGGTCTTTATAAGTCTATGAAAATTTTAATAATTTTTCTTGGTAATTTATGTCTGTAGATTCAAGTTTCGAAGGGCTTTTCCAATTCTGATATCATGGAAATATGTGTAATTTGTTAGTTTTAAAAAAGCATGACTTCTTTAATCCCCTAGATTGCAGTTTACTAAGTGTTATCTGAGTCTTCTGGATATTGCCTGTTCATATCTTTGCTCATTTTTCCCCCTCCTGGGTTATCTTTTCTTCTTATTGCTTTATAGGCGTTCTTTAGATATCACAATGGTTAATCTTCTGTTACATGAGTTACATGTATTTTCTCCTGATTTGTTACTTGTCTTTTAATTTTGTTAACGATGTCTTTACATAGAAGTTTTAACTCATGTGGTCCAATCTTTCTCTTAAAAAAAAGTCTTCATTATTCAACTTGAAAATCTTTCACTTCTTTATAGCTTTGGTTTTTGTGTGTGTGCGCGCGTGTTTTAAATTGTTTAGCAAATCTCTACCATCCCAAGATTATCTTTGAAACATTTTCATATATTTTATGTGAAAAATTTTTTTTCACACTGAGCTCATTTAGTTTGTATGGAATTTCCTTTTGTGTCTAGTGTGAGGGTAGGAATCTAACGTTTTCCCAAATGGATAGGCTTTTGTGTCTCTCAGTTCATTGACCTGTTTATATTTCAAATGCCACAAGGTCT
>NW_022449045.1:0-1708 GCF_009761245.1 Sapajus apella | reverse complement strand
GTAACCAAAACAGCATGGTACTGGTATAAAGACACACACAGAGCAGCAAAAGAGAACAGAAAGCCCAGAAATAAGGCCACACATCTAGAACTATCTGACCTTTGCAAAACTGACAAAAGCAACAGGGAAAGAATTTTCTCTTGAATAAAAAATGCTGGACTAAGTGGCTAGCCATATGCAGAAGATTGAAACTGGATCCCGTTATTATAACATATACAAAAATTAACTCAAGATGGAATAAAGCCTTAAATGTAAAATCCAAAACTACAAAAACGCTGGAAGACAACCTAGACAATACCATTGAGGGCATAGGCATGGGCAAATGTTTTATTTAAAAGATTCTAAAGCAATTGCAACAAAAGCAAAAATTAACAAATGAGGCCTAATTAAACTAATGAGCTTCTGTAATGCAAAGGAAATTATCAGCAGAGTGAGCAGACAGCCTACAGAATGGGAAAAATGTTTTGTAAACTGTGCATCTGACAAGGTATATCCACCATCTGTAAGAAACATAAACAAATTTACAAATAAAATAAAATAAAAAGTGGGCAGAGGCCAGTCTCAGTGGCTACTATCTGTAATCCCAGCACTTTCTAAGGCCAAGGCAGGTGTATCATTTCAGGTCAGGAGTTCAAGACCAGCCTGGCCAATATAGTGAAATCTTGTCACTAGTAAAAATACAAAAAAGAAAAAAAAATAGCTTGGCGATGGGCGTGGTGATGTATGCCTGTAGTCCAACTACTTGGGAGGCTGAGTCTGGAGAATTGCTTGACCTTGGATGTGGAGGTTGTGGTGAGCCAAGGTTGCACCACTGCACTCCAGCCTGGGTGACAGAGTGAGACTTCCTCTAAAAAAAGCAGTGGACAAAAGACATGAACAGACACTTTTCAAAAGAAGATATATATGCAGCCACAATTTTATGAAATAAAACTCAACATCACTGATCATTAGATACATGCAAATCAAAATCATGAGACTCCATCTCACACCAGTCAGAATAGCTGTTATTAAAAAGTAAAAAATAACAGGTGCTGATGAGATCGTGGAGAAAAAAATGACTTTGCATTGTCAGTGAGAGTGTAAATTAGTTTAACCATTGTGGAAGACAGTGTGTCAATTTCTCAAAGACCTAAAGACAGAACTACCATTTGACCCAGCAATCTTTTTACTGAGTATGTAACCAAAGCAACATACATTGTTCTACTACAAAGTCACATGCATTTGTATGTTCATTGCAGCACTATTCACAATAGCAAAGACATGAAATCAACCTAAAGGCCCATTAATGGTACACTGGATAAAGAAAATGTAGCACATCTATACTATGGAATAGTATGTAGCCATTAAAAAAATGGGATGATGTCTATTTCAGGGACATGGATGGAGCTGGAGGCCATTGCCCTTAGCATTCTAACACAAGAACAGAAAACTAAATACTACATAATCTCAGAATAAATCTCTTCAAATATTTTGCAAAGCTCAACTCTTTTGATTGACAGTTCCTGTGAGCTCAGGAAATCCCATTCATCCCTCTCATGAGGGTTTTTAATGTTCTGAATGGATCAGTGGTAGGAAAATCACATCCATGAGACCAATTTCTCCGAACTTCGCTGGAGAAGTTTCAGTGTTTTTCCAGCAATTGGGTAGCCTCCACTCTACCCTCTTGTGCCCCACATAAAAGTTTGGTGGCCTCAGGCCCTTATTTTCT
>NW_022449044.1:0-1708 GCF_009761245.1 Sapajus apella | reverse complement strand
GGACCTTGGCGGGTGCAGTACCCCAGCAGATGTGCTAAGGGCTCAGTTGGTGTTTTCCCAGTGGCAGGTTGATGGTGGGGCTTCTCTGGAAAGGCTCTCTGGGGCTGCCGCTTTGCCCTTTTGCTTCATTGGGATTAGGGCTCATGCCGCCTTTTGAACAGGAATTGGGAGTTCAGGTTTGGGACGAGTCTGGAGTCCAAGCACTCATTGTATTATGAGGTCTCTACCCCAACTTTGATCCATCCTGTCATTTCTGTGCTTGGAAGCCTTTTTGCAGACTGCTAGGCAGGGCAGCAGGAAGGCCAGAAGCTTTCATTCTGCAAAGAGGCCGAGGATCTGCACCGGCCACCTGGGACCAGCAGCCTCCTCTTCTGCATGCAGGAAGCGGAATTGTTCTCCAGTCTGGGATTGGAGGTGGGCGGTGGGGAGATCTTCAGGCTCAGATGAAGAGGGCAATTACAGGAATGATAATAAATACCCCAAGGGTCTCAAAAGCCAAGACTGGTTTAGATTTAGCCACTTGTGTGTTGAAACCGCTTCTCTATGTGTTCCCTGAACCAGGATCATTCTTAGAGATTTTCTGCTGGTCTCAAACAACCTTGTAACTTACAGCCACTGCAGAAACGGGTTTTCATACATTGGTAAGCAAAGCCTATAGAAAAGTATTCATTTTAGAAAAGCCAAGAACCCTATAGTTTAGCTATTTATATTCAAATTTGTTATCAAAACCAAATTTCATAATTTGAACTGCCTGTATCTCTACAATGCTAATCAAGAAGAGATTTCTAATGAGCATGAAGCCATTCCTAGAGGTAACCCTCTGGTTGATGTCAATAAGCTGTCAAAAGTGGAAAAACTGCCGTGATTTTTCCCTTTAGTTTTCTTGGAGCAAAACCAGGCTGTTATCCATTTGCCATTGGCGATGGCAAGATAATTGGTATTCTTTGCTTGCAAGCATTGTCCTTCCTGGGTTCATCAAAACAGGTTACCTGGAGAATTGTCACATCAGTGATGCTTCTTCAGTACTGAGGCCTGATGTTAGAAGAGCTCAGGGTTGTAACATAACTTGAGAAATGGTGTGTGTTCAAGCAGAGGAAACCAAATATAACAGGCATCAGCAGGAGCAATGTCTGCATGGGTCTGTGTTGTGTTGTATAATGTGTTTTGTAATATGAGTGTGTACACTGTCCTTGTGTGCTTTTCAAATAGCTGTTCCACTTTTATGTTGGCCTCTGATGTTATTAATATTATTATTATTTTTGACAGAGTTTTGCTCTTTACCCAGGCTGGAGTGCAATGGCGTGATCTCGGCTCAACGCAACCTCCACCTCCTGGATTCAGGCAATTCTCCTGCCTCAGCCTCCTGAGTAGCTGGAGTTACAGGCATGTGCCACCATGCCCAGCTAATTTTTTGTATTTTTAGTAGAGACGGGGTTTCACCATGTTGACCAGGATGGTCTCGATCTCTTGACCTCATGATCCACCTGCCTCGGCCTTCCAAAGTGCTGGGATTACAGGCGTGAGCCACCGTGCCCAGTGGCCTCTGATGTTGTTATAAATCCTCTATGATCTATTCTAAGGGAGAGCTAGAAAAATGCTGCCATTTCCAAGTCTGATCTTCTTCCCAATCTTAAATTGTCCATCACCTTAAACCTGGCCTCTCACTCAATAATGTCTGAACTCCAAAGTTGATATGTTGGAAAATAAT
>NW_022449043.1:0-1708 GCF_009761245.1 Sapajus apella | reverse complement strand
AAAGGATTTCTGAACTGCTGCAAACACACATCAGTTTAACTCTGTAAGTTGATTGTACAGCTTGACAACCATTCTGCTAGATAGCTGCGTTTTGTTTTAGAGCAAGATTTTTCTGATTACGGCCTACAGGCTCTTTCACACAGGAATATCCAAACGCAGCTTTTAGAAGAAAGGTGTTTCTAACTCGCTGAATCTAAACATAGATGCAACTTCCTAAGATGAACGAAAACAAAGCAGAGAATTTTGAACTAGACGTTTCTCCTGGGTTTTAAACGCAGTCTTACTGCTAGGTCTTATATGCCTGGGTAAGGCTGGAAATGTCTGTTTCCAGATTCCCCAAAGAAAAGATTTCAGAACGTCTGCACACACACATCAATTTAACTCCATAACATGATTTTACAGCTGGACAAACATTCTGCTAGATAGCGGCATTTTTGTTTTAGAGCAAGATATTTCTGATTACGGCCTGTAGGCTCTTTCACACTGGAATATCCAAACGCTGCTTTTAGAAGAAAAGTGTTTCTAACTCGTTCAATGTAAACATAGATGCCACTTCCTAAGGTGAACTAACACAAAAGAGATCAGTTTGAACTGCATGTTTCCCCTGTGTTTTAAACGCAGTCTTACTGCTAGTTCTTATAAGCCTGTATACGGCTGGAAATATCTGTTTCCAGATTTTCGAAGCAAAGGATTTCTGAACTGCTGCTAACACACATCAGTTTAACTCTGTAAGTTGATTGTGCACCTTGACAACCATTTTGCTAGATAGCTGCGTTTTTGTTTTAGAGCAAGATGTCTCTGATTACGGCCTACAGGCTCTTTCACACTGGAATATCCAAACCCTGCTTTTACAAGAAACGTGTTTCTAACTCGCTCAATCTGAACATAGATGCAACATCCTAAGGCGAACGAACACAAAGCAGAGCAGTTTGAACGAGATGTTTCTCCTGTGTTTTAAACGCAGTCTTACTGCTAGTTCTTAGAAGCCTGTATATGGCTGGAAATATCTGTTTCCAGATTCTGCAGCGAAAGGATTTCTGAACTACTGCACACACACGTCAGTTTAACTCTGTAAGAAGATTGTACAGCTTGACAACCATTCTGCTAGATAGCTGCGTTTCTGTTTTTGAGCAAGATATTTCTCATTACGGCCTTTATTCTCAGACATTCTGGAATATCCAAACGCAGCTTTTAGAAGAAACGTGTTTCTAACTCGCTCAATCTAAACATAGATGCAACTTCCTAAGATGAAGGAACACAAAGCACAGTAGTTTGAACTAGACGTTTCTCCTGTGTTTTAAACGCAGTTTTACTGCAAGGTATTAAATGCCGCTGCAAGTCTGGAAATATCTGTTTCCAGATTCCCCAAAGAAAAGATTTCAGAACCTCTGAACACACACATCAATTTCATTCCATAAGATGATTTCACAGCTTGACAACCATTCTGCTAGATAGATGCGTTTTTGTTTTAAAGCAAGATATTTCTCATTACAGCCTTTAGTCCCAGTCACTCTGGAATATCCAAACGCAGATTTTTGAAGAAACCTTTTTCTAACTCCCTGAATCTAAACATAGAAGCAACTTCCTAAGGTGAACGAACACAAAGCAGAGCAGTTTGAAATAGACGTTTCTCCTGTGTTTTAAACACAGTCTTACTGGTAGTTCTCATATGCCTGTATATGGCTGGAAATATATGTTTCCAGATTCT
>NW_022449042.1:0-1708 GCF_009761245.1 Sapajus apella | reverse complement strand
ATTTTATTTTTAATTTATTTTATATTTTATTTTATTATTTTATTTTTATTTATTTTATATTTTATTTTATTATTTTATTTATTTTATATTTTATTTTATTATTTTATTTTATTATTTTATTTTATTTTATATTTTGTTTATTTCATTTATTTTATATTTTATTATTTTATTTTATTTTATTTTATTATTTTATTTTATTTTATATTTTATTTTATTTTATTTATTTTATATTTTATTTTATTTTTTATTTATTTTATATTTTATTTTATTATTTTATTTTATTTATTTATTTTGTTTTATTTTATTATTTTATTTTATTTATTTTATTTTATATTGAGACAGAGTCTCACTCTGTCACCCAGGCTGGAGTGCAGTGGCGTGATGTGGACTCACTGCCACCTCCGCCTCCCGGGTTCAAGCGATCCTCCTGCCTCGGCCTCCTCAGTTGCTGGGATGACAGGTGCCGCCACCACGCCCGGCGGATTCTTGCATTTTCAGTAGAGACAGGGCTTCTCCATGTTGGCCAGGCTGGTCCCGAACTCCTGCCGTCAAATGATTTGTGGATGGTCGGAAACTCCTGACCACGTGATTTGGCCACGTCAGCCACTCAGTACTGGGATTACAGGCTTGAGCCACCGTGCCTGGCTAAAATTTTACTTTTCAGAAAAGAAGGGGTGGGCATGGCGAGTCACATCTGTAATTCCGGCACTCTGGGAGGCCCAGGTGGGTGGATCACCTGAGGTCAGGAGCTTGAGACCGGCCTGGCCAACACAGGGAAACCCCGTGTCTACTAAAAATACAAACATTAGTGGGGCGTGGTGGTGTGTGCCTGTAATCCCAGCTACTCGGGAGGCTGAGGCAGGAGAATTGCTTGAACCCAGAAGGCAGGGTTTACAGTGAGCTGAGATCACGCCATTGCATTCCAGCCTGGGCCACAGGGCAAGACTCTGTCTCAAAAATAAACACATAAATAAATAATTCAGGAGGAACAGCTGATATTAAGAGGCCTTCAGATGGATGGTTTAGCAGGGGATGTTAAGATCCTGAAGTCCAGCATACTCACTGCACAGAGAAAGATACTGAGGGTCAGAGTGGCAGGGACACTGGGAAAACATCCCACAAAAGTACTCAGTCTAAAAGCATTTTAGATGAAGAAATTATCTCCTGAGACATTCACGGAGATGTATTCTTAACTTGCTCAGAGGACAGAGGAGAAAGATGTGAGGGTCAGTAGAAAAGGCTCAGCATCCATATCCCAACCACTGGGGCATGATGCTTCAGGCCAACAGCAGACCGGCCCGGGGAGAACTGCCAGGTCTCCGGTTCAAGGTCACACCCCATCCTGTCAACTCCTGGGTCACACTGGCACTAAGTCCTGTAAACTCAAAGTGTAGGGTTACCCTAGGGGCCCTGAGTCGGGGAGTGTAAGTTATGTGGGTGGTGTTAGGGAGTGTGGGTCATGTGGATGGTGTTAGGGGGTTGGGTCATGTGGGTGGTGTTAGGGAGTGTGGAGGTCATGTGGGTGGTGTTAGGGAGTGTGGGTCATGTGGGGTGGTGTTAGGGAGTGTGGGTCATGTGGGTGATGTTAGGGAGTGTAGGTCATGTGGGATGGTGTTAGGGGGTGTGGGTCATGTGGGTGGTGTTAGGGAGTGTAGGTCATATGGATGGTGTTAGGGAGTGTGGAGGTCATGTGGGTGGTGTTAGGGAG
>NW_022449041.1:0-1708 GCF_009761245.1 Sapajus apella | reverse complement strand
CAGAGGGTGCAGGGCAGGAGCACATCCAGGAGGGACAAAGTCACTTGGCACCCTGGGGTTGCTGTGGCACTGGTGGGTGCCCGTGGCTTCCTGAGGGCCACTACGTAGGGACCGTGCCCAGCAGCTCGCAGATGCACCGAGAGGCCTGAGGGGATTTTCACAGGCACCGGGACGCTGTGTCCAAAGTGGTTTCAGATGATCCTTCTCAGGAAAATGTCGCTTCAGCAGTTTGCAGCACCCATGGGTCTATGTTACACCTCTGACCTGTTTTACAGCTCTAACTGAAGGTGACAGGGTTTGTGTGATTTGAACCAGGAAGTGTGGGTTACATGAGCATGTGTGTGTGTGTGTGTGTGTGTGTGTGTGTGTGTTCATGTGAGTGTGTGGCTGTGGAGGGAAGTCCATGCCAAGTGAGCTGGCCTTTAATGTCAGGATGCACAGGGTCAGTCACTCACCCATTACCCACCCCACACAGGCTTTGCTGAGATAAGTGGCTAACCTCATTTAAAAAAACAAGAAGAAAAGAGGAGGTGGCACCTTGCTCATGTCAGTTGTTGTTCTCTTTGGTGGTGATGGTGACCAGCTGCTTGGCAGCCTTGGTGATGTCGTACGCACACTGGATGACCTGCTGCGTGACCAGCTGGACGTCTGTGGGTGAACCTGGGTCCCCTGGGAGGGTCTTCTTGCACTCTGACTGCAGTCGGTAGGCACTGGATGTCAGTGAATGAAGGGAAGTCCTCACCATGTCAGACTTGGGTTTTTTGGGGGATAATGCTGCCATTTCTGTAACAGCTACGTGTATCCTCTCTGAGCAGGGACTATAACTCATTATCCTCTTTGATTCTGAATAAGAAAAGCAGTTTCCTGGCAATCTTAAAAACACAAAGTGCACTTCTTTTAGTGGACCAGCGTTGCTAACATGGTGAAACCCCATCTGTACTAAAAAAGAATAATAAAAAAAATTAGCTGGGTGTTAGTGGCATGCACCTGTAATCCCAGCTACTCAGGAGGCTGAGACAGGAGAACTGCTTGAGCCTGGGGGGCAGAAGTTGAGTTTGGCCAGCATCGTGACACTGCACTCCAGTCTGGTCGACAGAGTGAGATCATGTCTCAAAAAAAAACAAAAACAAAAATGTTTATATGTGAATTTGTGTCAGACCAAAATTACATTTAAAATTATACCCATACCAATCCATATGTGTGCCTGCACTGTATAGCTGGTGTTCTACACTTCATCTTGGTAACCTTCTCAAAAATTCCAGAAGACACTGCTGAGAGGCTCTGCTCTTTATTTGTAGTTGTATTTATATAATAGGCTTTATTTTATTTTGTATTTATATGTACATAGTAGAGTTATTAAATATTTATAAAATATACATCCCTAATATACATTTCAAAAGAAATGAATCTGTGATAAAATATTTTAAAATCATTTGTATTTTATTAGTGGGGCATAATCCTTTTGTTTTCACAAAAACTATGATTACATTATATGAAATGAAGTGCCAGCCAGTAATATTTTAATGAGGGGACTATGATTGAAATAAAGGGAAAAAAATAATCCAATAGTAGGATCTTGGTCTTCTTCCTCTACTTGGTTGGGCCCCAGTTTTACCATCTAAACTATCTCCTGGGCACCAAGTAACCTGGTTCAAAACCCTTCCAGAGTCTTCTAACTCCTTCCAGGTTGTTCCATTGTGCCACCCCA
>NW_022449040.1:0-1708 GCF_009761245.1 Sapajus apella | reverse complement strand
CTCCCAGTCCTTGAAGAATAAATAGCCCTTGATCTTGCAGATCCAACTATCTTAATTCAGTTCAGCTGCCACATTTGATAGATGAGGAAACTAAAGCTCAGAGAAGGGAAGTGATTTACCAAAAAATATTGGGGCTATTTGGAAGCAGAGCTGAAGCCATAACTCTGGTCTTCTTCCTCTTAGGCCAATGCCCCTATCTACTTGTGTCATTTTTTGCTTCACTCCAGATTGGCAAGTTTGTAATAATGAAAGATGACAGGGTTGCTTATGCACCTTGTATTCTTGTCTATTATAACTATAAACCCAAATATATGTTTCCCAGAATAGTTAATTATCTAGTAGAAGATAGTGTGATTTCTTCTCCTGTAAATCATGAAAAAACACCTCCTTTACCTTCTCTTAATGTTTGCCATATTGTTTTTCAGGCTATAAGGAATTGGTCTCAGTGTAACTGTGTATAAATACTGCCCGTTGGTCTCTCCTTATTAGTAGATGCTGACTAACATTACAAGGTAATAATTGGTTATGCTGTATTAGGAGAATAACAGTTTATAACAATATTACTTGCAATAAACTTCATTCTTTCGTTTCCTATTCAGTGAAGCCATTGTTTGGCTTTATGGCTACACAGACAGTTTTTCTTTCATAGCTAAGTTTATTTTGTCATAAGGCAATCAGGTGGCACAAAAGTATTAACAACTACAGGAAACCAACATCTAGCAAAGAAATTTGAAGATTGGCCGGGCGCGGTGGCTCAAGCCTGTAATCCCAGCACTGTGGGAGGCCGAGGCGGGTGGATCATGAGGTCAAGAGATCGAGACCATTCTGGTCAACATGGTGAAACCCCGTCTTTACTAAAAATACAAAAAATTAGCTGGGCATGGTGGTGTGTGCCTGTAATCCCAGCTACTCAGGAGGCCGAGGCAGGAGAATTGCCTGAACCCAGGAGGTGGAGGCTGCGGTGAGCCGAGATCGCGCCATTGCACTCCAGCCTGGGTAACAAGAGTGAAACTCTGTCTCAAAAAAAAAAAAAAAAAAGAAATTTGAAGATCATGTTCACCCTGAATAAACAAGTGCCTTTAAAAAAAATTCTTCCAACTTTTAACTTCCAACAGAAAAGTTGAAAAAGAAGTACTATGAAGACACATGTGCCCTTTATTTAGATTTACAAATTAACATTTTCTGGGATTGGCTTTGTGTGTCTCTATGTCTCTTTTCCTCTTCACATACACACTCATTTTCTCTCTCTTACACACATGTACATGCACACACTCACATTTTGGGGAGCTCTGAACTGCTTGAAAGCAAATTGCAGACATCAAGATTATAAAGAAATACTTAAGGGATTTTTTTTCCCTAAATTAACACATTCTTTTATATTACCACAGTAACAATCACAAGACGTTTGCTACAATAATTAATATTTTATAGTATACAGTCTAAGTTTAAATGTCTCCACTTGCTCTCAAATATTCTTTATATTAGTCAGGGATCTTATATTGGATTTTTTTGTCATGTTTCTTATTTTCATCAGTCTAGAATATTGCTTCCCCTCCACCCTTTTCCCTCATCTTTTACAACCTTGACATTTTTGAAGAGTCCAGACTAAATGTCTCATAGAATGTTTCTCAAACTGGATTCATCTAACTGTTCTTCTGGGTTAGACAAAATGTTTAGGCAAATATTATGTTTCCCATTGCATTGCATC
>NW_022449039.1:0-1709 GCF_009761245.1 Sapajus apella | reverse complement strand
CTTCTTCCAATGTGGCCCAGGAAAGCCATAAGATTGGACAGCAAAGGCGGTGAGGCCACCAGCTGCCTCTGTGCCGGTGTCTGCGTTCAGGAGTGGGGATGGCTGTGGAGGGGTCCAGAGAAGCCTGGAGTGCGATGGACATGAACGGCCAGAGCGGGTGGGGAAACGCAAACCCACGCTACAGGAGAAGCGCTCCGAGGACCCAGAGGCTCACTTGGGAGAGAGAAGCTGTGTCTGCTGTTCTTCAAGCCAAGTAGTCTCCCAGGGAAAGGACCCACACCAAGACGGCATCTGTGCCACCCAGGCCTAAAGGTGACTGACGTCTGGACCTCTCCCCCACAGGAGACTCGGACCCTTCTTAACCCAGGCGTTGATATTCTACATACCCAGATAAGGGGGAAAATGTGGACCAGAAACACTGAGGAATGTGGCAAGGAGGCAGATCCAGGGACAGAACAAATTTAAACGGAGAAGAACAACAGGTAAATCACAAGGAAAAGCAGGGATGGGAATTATAGGTTAAAAGAGGCTTCAGGGACACAGCTACAAATGGAATGTGCAGATTTTATTTGGATTCAAACAAACCAACTGTAAAAAAGAAAATTAGGACACAATCAGGAAAACATGAATGCTAACTGGGTATTTGCTGATATTAAAGAACTACCAGATTTCTTAGGTGTGATGCTGTGGCTATGCTTTTTAAGGGTTACTTAGTGAAATGCTTATGAAGGAAATGATACGACCTGTGACATCTGGGACCGTCTTCCAAGTCACTGAGTGGGTGGGGTGGGAGAGCAGTGTCCGTGAGTTGGTCACTGTTGAATGTGGGTAGATGTGGGGATTGGCAGTGCTGTTTTCTCTACCTGCACGATGTTTAAAGTTTCCCAAAATAAATAATGGCAAGAGACAGATTCACAGACCAGTACCTACCCACCCCGGCCCCCGCCGGCCTCTCCCAGCTCAGATGGCAGGACGGATTCCATTCAGTAAAACTGAGCACCTGATGAGTCAAAGAGATGGTCTAGAATTACACCCATATGCAAAGATTCACGGAGGCAGCTGGGCGTGGTGGAGCACACGTGCAGTTCCAGCTACTCGGGAGGCTGAGGTGGGAGGACCGCCTGGGCCCAGGTGGAGGCTGCGGTGAGCTATGACTGCGCCACTGCACTCCAGCCTGGGCAACAGAGCGAGACCTCTCTCACGCAAACAAACAAAAAATCGAAGATACAGATGTCATCAAATCAACAACTGACAGATAATTATTGTCCTAGTAAGAAAATGAAGACAGGCCAGGCACAGTGGCTCGTGCCTGTAATCCCAGCCCTCTGGGAGGCTGAGGCAGGCAGACCCCTTGAGGTCAGGAGTTCGAGACCAGCTTGGTCAAAATGGTGAAACTCTGTCTTTACTAAAAATACAAAAATGGCCAGGTGCGGTGGCCTGTGCCTGTAATCCCAGTACTCTGAGAGGCTGAGGCAGCCAGACCACTTGAGGTCAGGAGCTCGAGACCAGCCTGGTCAAGATGGTGAAACTCTGTATTAAAAATACAAAAATGGCTGAGTGCGGTGGCTCACACCTGTAATCCCAACACTTTGGGAGGCCGAGGTGGGCGGATCACTTGAGGTTGGGAGTTCAAGACCAGACTGGCCAACATGGAGAAATCTTGTCTCTATTAATAATAGAAAAATCAGCCACACGTGGTTGGGGGCACC
>NW_022449038.1:0-1709 GCF_009761245.1 Sapajus apella | reverse complement strand
TAGTGAGAGGTGAGGCAACGTTGATTTTGGCAGAACGGTCCAAAGCCAGTAGAGTCATTAAGTGATGCAAGCTTTTGATTTTTTTCTTTCTTTTAAAGCTCTCTGACACAGCTGGCTATTCTAGTCCCAGAAGAAAGAAGAGAGACTTGCCGAAGATCTGGATGGGACAATAGAAGTTAGCGGCGTATTAAAAAGAAGCAGCAAGAGCATCAACAAAAACCTCAGATGATTCAAGCAGGCTTCTTGGCCTTGTGGAACCTTTTGCAGTTGCTCAGAATTTGAGTTTTTGGTTCAGAGGATGATGGGACAAGGCAATAGAGGACAAGGAGGGTTATGTTGGATTCTTGTTTATCTGTTTGCCTCTCCTTCCAGTTGGAAAATCTTCAGTCCATAAGAAGCATTATCAACAAGCCTAAGGACACATCTTACCCTGATCCTGGATGCCGTTGGAGTTGAGGATTACATCCACTTTACCAGGACTTTACAGAGGCCGTTCAAGAAAAATAGAAGGAAGCAATACTTAAGGATTTTTCTGTTAGCATTGGTCCTGTGCCGTGTTACATTTTGGACATTGTTTGAAACAAGTGAGGGAGGGCTCTGTCATCTGGATCTAGGAGGATACATGAGTCCCTTGAACTACACAGATGATATTTGGAAGGTGGTAAACTCAGAATCTTCCAACATAAATTCACTAAATTCTGGATTCCCTTTCTTTTTAGAACTTTAGCAGACAGAAATTACCTGCCAAAAAGGCACAAGAGCTTCTTCCTTTTTTTCAGGCTAAATGTGAACATTAATTTTTTTATGTTAATGGAAGAGAAATTTTTTTCAGGGGATCGTGGTAGTGTACAAGGGATGTTTGCTCCTTGAAGCTCAACCTCCATAGCCCCCAGCAAAGGCCTCAGCAATGAGCCAGGGCAAAACAGCTGCTTCCTCAACAGTGCCCTGCAGGTAAGGGTCATTTCTTTTTGGTGATCTATGACTTTTAATTGCTGATGCTGTATTCCTGACAACTCTTTTTAAATAAAATTCTTGACAGTCTCTGCTTGAGATTAGTAACCTGAGGTCATTTTTATCTATCTGCGTGATCTTAGGCAAGTCACTTTATCTCTTTGAATCTCAATTGCCTCATTTGTAAAAAGAGGAATTAATAATGATAAGAGAAATAGTAATAACGGTAACTACTATTTATATGCCTAAAGGGAGGTAAATGGACCAGGTGATCTTTCTATTTAATCAGCTTTTTTCCTGAGCAATCTCTACTGGTTCCTATTTTCCTTTTCTTTCTTTTTTTTTTTTTTTTTTTTCAGTGTTGCTCTTTTGATCAGGCTGGAGTGTAGTGGCACAATCACAGCTTACTGTACCTTGACCTCCAGGGCTCAGGTGATCCTCCTGCCTCTGCCTCCTGAGTAGCTGGGCCACTGGTGATCTTGGCTCACTGCAACCTCTGCCTCTTGGGTTCAAGCAGTTCTCGTGCCTTAGCCACCCAAGTAGTTGGAATTACAGGTATGCACCACCATGCCTGACTAATTTTTGTATTTTTAGTAAAGACAAGATTTTTACCATGTTGGCCAGGTTAGTCTCGAACACCCGGCCTCAAGCCTGCCTTAGCCTCCCAAAGTGCTGGGGTTACAGGCGTGAGCCACCTGGCCTGTTTTCTGTTTTTCCTTTTGAGAGCAAGGTGTGTTATCAACCTAGTTGCTTTTCTC
>NW_022449037.1:0-1710 GCF_009761245.1 Sapajus apella | reverse complement strand
TTGTCTGACCCTTGCAGATGCTCAGAAGGTGGGGAAGGAAGGAAATATACAATGGTAAAAGGCTTACACATGTCTTGACAAGAATGTTCAGTTAAGATCATTTGGCTGGAGTCATGCTGCACGGCTGCCATTCTGTTCTGGCATCCTCAGATAGGCACACTGCCCATTAGAGAAAAAAGGGTTTAATTTACCTGAGTCCTCAAGTGAATGTGAGTATTGAGTGTTCAGTCAGAACTCTGTAGACATTTAGTAACCTCCTTCAGAGGAAAAAAAAGGTAGGGGGAATGATAAAAATCCAAAAACTAGTAGAACTTCCACTTTTCATTTCAGAAGAAATCAGTTGCTCTCCTCTAAGGACCATTACTATTAACAAAACAGAGACCTTAGAAGGAAGAATTGTTTATTTATTATATATTTTGTAATGTGATTATCGTTTTTGTTATATTCTTTCTTATACCCTATAATTGTTAGCAGAAATTATTTTACATTAATAAGATTCTGCATGCTTTTCCCTTTTTTTGTTTTTTTTAAAAAACGAAACATCTCAGTGTATAGTTTCCTGCTCTGAGCCAGTCCTGAGAAGAAAGAAAGTGTAATCCATTTGTTATTAACTGACGAAAGAATTGAATGAAAGATAAATCTTAGGTTGCAGGAGGATGTAAACCTAATCTCTGACTAAGAAAGCCAAATATTATGATGACTCATTCATTTTTTATTTTGTTCAATTACATTATTTCATCACAAGTCCATGATGTGCCAGGCACTCAGAATACAGTAAACATTGGACATGCGATATTCTACCCTTGTGTAGTGCACACTATTAGTGGGAAAAAGGCACAATTTTAACCAGACAACTACCAACACTGAAAGGGAAGGAAGCAGGGGCTGGAAATGTCCACAGGCTGTGCCAAGGATGGAGCCCATAGTATTTGAAAGTCAGTTTCTTCCATCATTTTGTGTATTAACATTCTTTCTTCCCCTGTCCTCCACCCTCCCGCTTATCATCTTCACTCATCAGCTGACCACGTTGCCGCTTGCGGTATAAACTTGTACCAGTCTTACGGTGCTTCTGGCCAGTACAGCCATGAATTTGATGGAGATGAAGAGTTCTATGTGGACCTGGGGAGAAAGGAGACTCTCTGGCGGTGGCCTATGTTGAGCAAATTTGGAGGTTTTGACCCGCAGGGTGCACTGACAAACATTGCTCTGATGAAACACGGCTTGGACAACCTGATTAAACGCTCCAACTCTACTGCTGCTACCAATGGTATGTGCCCACCATTCCGCCTCTCTTTGCTGAATCTATCCCTTTATACCAAGTTGCATTGTTTTCTTTCCAAGAGGTTCTCAGATCTTCTCATGGCAATTGCTGAAATTTTATCATCTCCTTTCTCTAAAATCACATATTCCCATGTAATACAAGGGGCTTTCTATTATATATTCATTAAATCCTTCTAGAAGAGCTCTCATCAACCTCCTACTTTATTGAACATGCCCACAGAGAGCAGGGCACAGGAATAAAGCAGAAGCAATGTGTCATTGCTCCCAAGCGGAAGTTAAATAAGACCTCTTTGACCAGCAGCAGAGGAAACGCTGGTAGGAGGGCTCTTCCAGGACATAAGGCAGAACCTCAGGGCAGAGGTATATTCACACTTTACATCAATGCTGCTTCCTCACCACAGAGGTTCCTGAGGTCACAGTGTTTTCCAA
>NW_022449036.1:0-1711 GCF_009761245.1 Sapajus apella | reverse complement strand
GCCGTATGTCCTCAGCCTTCACCAAACTGTAGAGCAGGCAAGCTGGGCAGTTTTCAGAAGCCAAGAAGCAGTTTATGAGCTTGAAGCATTCATCAAACCCAGTATCTGACCTGCATAATTGGGGCCACACGTACGCTTCGAAGACATTTTAATTTTACTGAGAATTTTAAAAACTTTTTATTTCTCAAAGATTAAAATCACATGAACTGAAAGACATTACAACTTCTATTCCTGTTTAAGAGTATTTGATATCAGCCTGACCAGCATGGCGAAACCCCATCTTTATATATACAAAAAAAAGGATATTTGATCTAAGTACTTATTTTACCTTAAGCCAACCAATTAGAGCTCTTTTATATAAACATCACACATATCACATGTACATAACTATGCAGACAGACAACAGGAGACCCTGCAGTTGTGAGATTTTTCATGTGCTAATCTCTTAATTGGGTTCCTGGCCCCGGAGTGGAGCTCTTCTGGAGCCAGGGCTAGAAAAGCATGCAGTTTCTAAGGCCTGATAAGTGGGCATGGCTGGAAAACCAAAACAGGTTTTGAGAGAAATCCATTCACGTCTAATTCCTGAGGTTCAGGGAGGGAAACAGAGGTTTTTCCTAAAACAAGGTCAGCAGCACCTTCTCAGCCTTACCAAGGAGTCCCAGACCATCAGAAGTTTATCTTGGGGCCACTTATGTGTGCATTAGAGTGGCAAAACAAGGCCGGGCACGGTGGCTCACACCTGTAATCCCAGCACTTTGGGAGGCCAAGGTGGTGGATCACCTGAGATCAGGAGTTCGAGACCAGCCTGGCCAACATGGTGAACACCATCTCTACAAAAAATACAAAAATTAGCCAGGTGCAGTGGTGCACATCTGTAATCCCAGCTACTTGGGAGGCTGAGGCAGGAAAATCACTTTAACCCAGGAGGTGGAGGTTGCAGTGAGCTGAGATTGTGCCACTGCACGCCAGCCTCAGTGATGGCGCGAGAGTCCTTCTCAAAAGAAAAAAAAAAAGACTGGCAAGACAAAAATGGAGAAAAATAATTCAGCTGACTGAAAAGGAAAAAAAAACAACCTTTCTTCAGAAAGACAGGATCCACAAAGAGAAATGACATACAGGCCTTTTGAATATACTTATAGCTTGGATATCCATGGATAGCCACTTTTAATTAAGCTAACTTTTAACCCTAGCATTCCTTTTCTAAAAAGTCCTTTGATATGTTTTATTACCTGACCTCAGCCATGCCAAATGGCCAATGCTTCTGGCTTTTGAACTCAGAGAGGGGTAGAGAATAGAGTGATGTGTTTTTTTGCCATTCCTACAATCAGTCTGCACAGAGAAAGAGAAGCCAGGGTATGAGTGGTAAGACTCTTTACCCTTTTGCTGGCGTGCCAGACATCTGGGTTCCTTTTCCCCAAGCCATAGAGCTCTGTTGACCTTGGAGTCCTGTGAAGGGGGAATGGAAAAAGAGAAGCCATTCCTCCTCAAGAGATTTCCAAGCCCTTTAATATTTGGGAAAACGAAACTCTTCCCACTTTGGGGTATGTACCCGAGGGGAGTGTCCTGTGGCACAATGTGATTACCCATCTGTGAAGAGAGGGCAGAAGACGAAAAAAGGAAAAAGGCTTTTTCTTACTTCAGAATCTGAGGGTCAAATGAATTCTAGTGATTTTAGGGGCACACAAGTTATGCAGGCTGAAAATGATTGGTT
>NW_022449035.1:0-1711 GCF_009761245.1 Sapajus apella | reverse complement strand
CACCCAAGTAAGCTCCAGAAAAAAAAGATGCAGAAACAGCTGGCCCGGGTGGTTCATGCCTTTAAGCCAGCACTTTGGGAGGCTGAGGTGGGCGGATCACGAGTTCAGGAGTTCGAGACCAGCTTGACCAACATGGTGAAACCCCGTCTCTACTTAAAAATACAAAAATTAGCCAGGCCAGGTGGCGTGCACCTATAATCCCAGCTACTTGCGAGGCTGACGCGGGAGAATTGCTTGAACCTGGGAGGGAGAGGTTGCGGTGAGCTGAGAGTGTGCCATTGCCCTCCAGCCTGTGTGACAGAGTGAGACTCTGCCTCAAAATAATAATAATAATAATAATAATGAAGATGCAGAAACAGCAGGTGCTCCTCTCAGCTGCCGGCTGCTTCCTGGTGTGGCCTCAGGGACTCTGGGTGAGTCAAAATGGGGCTGTCAGCAGCTGGGGGCAGGGGGAAATCTGGGTCCCTAGGGTGGATGCACATTAGGGACATGCAGGTGTGGGGAGTGCTGGGTCCTCAGGCTGAGCCCCTTCTGCCCAGGGGGCCTTGGTGACAGGCCTGCTGCTGAGCTCAGCCCGTAGAGTCAGAGCATGGTGGCGAGTAGCCTCTCTGCTTGTGAAGACAGTCCTGGGGTCATTACCCCTCTGCCCAGGCTCAAGCATCCAGGCTGTGGAAGGGCCAGCATTCAGAAAGAAGGGAACTGTGAGTGTGGGTTCCCTGGCAGTCAGGGGCCTTGGTGGACAGAGTCCCTATGAGGGTGAAAGCCCTCTTCTCACTCCACAGCAATGCTGTGAGAAGGAATTGTAGGGTTTTGGGGTGTGGACCCTCTCCACCCCACCCTTGGGACACTCTGGGTTAAATAAGTGCTGACTTTGGTCTTGCCTCCCCCACATGCTCCTTGGGGCCTTTTGGGTCCCCACCCCCAAACCCAGGAGTCCCTCTCTCCTGGGCCTCAGCCCATGCAATACCCTTTGCCCTGGAGACTTCCTGAGGCCCCCACCTGGGACCCAGCCAGTAGACAGGACGCCACCTGGGACCCTTGGGAGTCTTTGTGGAAGAGGTGCGGGCTCCATGGAGCCCACAGAGAACTCTTAGGGGTGTGGGAGTGACTTTTCTCCTGCCAGTGGGAGGTGGAGAGCCCAGGATACACTCCCTCAAGGGAGGCTGCTCCTCCATTCAAAACAGTTGCCAAAATGTAGGTGCCTCCCTCCCTGACCCATACTGAGGCAACCAGGCTCTCAGACAGGGCACGTGCTCAGGGAGCAGGCTCAGGCCATCCTGGAGAAGCAGCTCTGCTGATCCTCCCTGCCAAGCTCCAACCTCACTCAGCACCCAGGCCAGGGTCCCGGAGAAGAGCCCACCACCGCAGCACCACCCCTGCCTCAGGCAGTGGGAAAGGAACAGCTCTGTGTCTCCGCTCCCGCTTTCACCTTCCAGGGACCTCGGGATGCCGTTGGGAAACACCAGGAAGAGCTGGATTCTGCCCAATTGTGGCCGGTATCTGGATGCTGGGAGAGCTGGATTGGGCCTCTGCGAGTGTTCTTCCACCTCCCACCTTCCCTACCTGAGGCTCGGTGCTCTCCAGACGCTACATCCCAACCTGGGGCAGCCCCAAGTCCCCAGTGGAGGAGAAGGTGAACGGATCGGTCTCTATCCCCTCCCCTCCCCGCCCTGAGCATGACTCTGGTGCCTGGGCCCACAGCCGACTTGGC
>NW_022449034.1:0-1711 GCF_009761245.1 Sapajus apella | reverse complement strand
TGTTAGATCAACTTTTTCATGACTTTGTTTTTAGAAATGGAATTGACAGATACAGGAATATGCATTTTCTAAGGTATTTAATACATTATGCAAAAGCTTTCAGAAAGCATGTCAATTTACAATCCCACAAGTAGTAGGCAGATAACAAAAGGTAGCATGGGTCAATGCACAGAAGGGTGGGAAAACATGTTTGGGGAAAGGGAATGGAGAAGTGAGCAGGATCCAGATGATGAAGGGTGCAGAGAAATAAAATAATAGATACTAAGCAGTCCCAGGTTTCAGCCTTGGGTTAACAGGAGAGAAATCAGATGAAAAGTGGAGGTCTTCTTGGAGAAAGATAATAAGTTCAGTTTTTTTTTTCCCATTTATTTATTTTATTGCATTTTAGGTTTTGGGGTACATGTGAAGAACATGCAAAATTGTTGCATAGGAACACACGTGGCAGTGTGATTTGCTGCCTTCCTCCCCATCACCTACATCTGGCATTTCTCCCCTTGCTATCTCTCCCCAGCTTCCCACCCCCCACCGTCCCTCCCCTATTTCCCCCCAACTGACCCCAGTGTGTAGTGCTCCCCTCCCTGTGTCCATGTGTTCTCATTGTTTAACACCCGCCTATGAGTGAGAACATGCGGTGTTTGATCTTATTAAATATAAATGATGTATGGCACATCCAGATAGATATTTCAGATTTTCTTGTCTAGGACTCAGGAGGTCAGACCCTTGGATGTAGATTTTTAAATATTAGATTGAAAACTGGCCAGGCACAGTGGCTTATGCCTGTAATCCCAACACTTTGGGAGGCCGAGGCGGGCAGATCATTTGAGTTCAGGAGTTTGAGACCAACTTAATCAACATAGTATAACCCTGTCTCTACTAAAAATACAAAAAATATTAGCCTGTAATTTTTTTTTAATGAGGTTTATGCCTGTAGTCCCAGCTACTCTGGAGGCTGAGGCAAGAGAAATGCTTGTACCCTGGAGCTGAGGTTGCAGTGAGCTGAGATTGTGCCATTACACTCCAGCCTGTGGGACAGAGCAAGACTCCATCTCAAAAAAAAAAAAAAAAAAAAAAGAAAGAAAGAAAGAAAAGAAAAAGAAAAAAGAAAAACTAATTGATCCATCAAAGTACATTATAAGGAAAAGAAAAGACCACAGAGTTTTGGAAACAACAATATTAAGAAGAAGTCTCATAATCTCTCTGCTCCAAACTAAAAATTGTTGAAATATAAATAGATGTAATTTTGCGATAACTAACGCTAATCATATAATCACATGATGGTTCTGAATTTGTGTAGCAATAACTCCCATTTTATGATTGACTCGTGTATACATAGCAAATGAATTTAAAATGCTCTGAGAGAGACCCAGTAATTTTGATTTTAAAATACATATTTGGGACTTTAAAAATTCAATTTTACTCTAAAACAGAAAAATTTATAATAAATTAGAATAGTAACATGATATATACGTTCATCTCAAGTACTAGGAATTTGGGATAATTACCGATTTTTGAGAAATTGGTATAATTTTGCTATTCTCTAGCCAGCAGACAATCATAAAAAAACTCCCCCCTCCCACCACAACCCCACCCCCTTGCTGCAAGATTCTTTTTCTTCTGGAAGAGCCCATCTGAATGATGTAGATTTGTATACTTTGCCACCTGTGGTCATTCCAGTCATTTGCAATGACTCCATCTGTGTTGCAGCCTGAAG
>NW_022449033.1:0-1711 GCF_009761245.1 Sapajus apella | reverse complement strand
CACTGAAGGCCCCATACCTTTTGCCCACACATAGGGTTCTTACAAGTATCAGGCTAATCTTTTTTTTTTTTTTTTTTTTTTTATGAAAAAAATATATAAATTTAAAAAGTTTATTACCTTTAAGATGGACGTTTATTACCCTTTATGAGCATCACAATCTCATAAGGATTTTCAAAAAAGGCGTGCCCTAGGAGTAATGAATTACTAACGGTATTTAGGCAGGTCGCCTGTTTGAGCAGAGGAGGCCCCAACTCCTCTATTGTAAAACTGACAATAATCAAAGTCAGTTCAGCACAAGCTGCAAAGGTGAAGTCCTTACCTATTTTCAGGGTCTTGCTTTCTTTCTTCAAAAGATGCAGGTAGGACCAGGGCTATTTTATTCAGCAGTCACAACAGGTAGTGCTCATAGACTATAAGATTTTCACGGGCCAGTGAAAATATCTGAGGGCCCAGAAAAACATTTTACTTATAACCAAAGAGGAAATAACTCCAAAACTAAAATTTTAACTTTATGTCTGCCAAATGTAATATTATGACTTCATTAATTATTCATTTCAGTATTCACAAAACCACACATTTGAAAATACTTTGTGGCTTAGATTTTCAATAAGATAAATGTCAAAAACCTATGTATGATAACTGTCAAAAAATCATACCAACTTATAAATTCAGTAACTTATTCATGACTTATTAAACTTAAAAGGTTAATTTTGACTTATCCACATATTTATTAACTTAATACAAATTATTATTTCACAAAGAAGCTCTTAATTTTTATTAGATCAGCAGTATTCAGTCTAGAGTGCTGGTATCCTTGGAGAACAAAGAGACTGTGAGGAGGACATAGGTATAAGTAGTTTCACATAGACTAAGTTTCAGATGTTCCACTTTCATGTGTAGTCATTACTGATATTGATCAATCTAAAAACAAGCCTGCTCCTCTGATTCCATTTTCTCTCTGCCTTGTCTCCAATCAATCATCTTTTTCTCCATTGCAGATTAAAGGCATCCACCTTGAGAGTGTGTGCACATGCACACGTGCACACACACACACACACACACACACACATACACACACACACACTGTAGTCCAAACCTTCCCTTTGAAATGAAGGAACTAAAGGATCATTTTAACACAATCAGAGTAGGAACGATTTGTATTTCATAAAAAATGATTTTTGATACTAGATCATTGAGTGATTTGGGGGGTATATAATTGGGAAAGAGGTAAAATAAGTCAATTATATCAGTATAGGAACACCTCTCCCATTTCTGTCTGATTATTTAGGCCAACAAGTTTTCTCAGTTGTTTATACTAATAACAACCAAAAGCAAAAATGAAATTGATACGGAAACCTGTCTTTTTCTAGCAAAAAGTGGTAAATTGAAAAGAAGCTCTACCAATAAAAAGTAACATTGATTTATAACAACATTTTATTTACTCATTATTTTCCATAGTGTATAATAAGATATTATATAATAAGTATAATAAGTATATTTTCATTTTTATTATTTCATTTTTATATTTTTTATTTTTATTTTTATTTTTTTTTAAAGATGGGGTTTCACCATGTTGGTCAGGCTGGTCTTGAACTCCTGACCTCGTGATCCACTCATCTTGGCCCCTCAAAGTGCTGGGATTACGGGCGTGAGCCACCACACCTGGCCTATTTTCTATAAATTTTGTGTCAATAATGATCATAATGATATT
>NW_022449032.1:387-1711 GCF_009761245.1 Sapajus apella | reverse complement strand
CTTGTGTATGTTGAACCAGCCTTGTATCCCCAGGATGAAGCCTACTTGATCATTGTGGATAAACTTTTTGATGTGCTGTTGCATTCTTCTTGCTAGTATTTTATTGAAGATTTTTGCATCTATGTTCATCATGGATATTGGCCTGAAGTTTTCTTTTCTTGTTGAGTCTCTGCCTGGTTTTGATATCAGGATGATGTTTGTCTCATAAAATGATTTTGAAAGGATTCCCTCTTTTTGGATTATTTGGAATCATTTCAGAAGGAATGGTACCAGCTCCTATTTTTATGTCTGGTAGAATTCGGCTGTGAACCCGTCTGGACCTGGCCTATTTTTGGATGGTAGGCTCTTAATTGCTCCTTCAAATTCAGACCTTGTTATGGGTCTATTCAGGGTTTCAACTTCTTCCTGGTTTAGGCTTGGGAGAAGGCAAGTGTCCAGGAATTTATCCATTTCTTCCAGGTTTACTAGTTTATGTGCATAGAGCTGTTTGTAATAATGTCTAATGATGGTTTGAATTTCTGTGAAATCTGTGGTGATATCCCCTTTATCGTTTTTTATTGCATCAATTTGGTTATTCTCTCTTTTCTTTTTTATTAATGTGGCTAGTGGTGTGTCTATTTTGTGGATCTTTTCGAAAAACCAGCTCCTGGATTTATTGATTTTTTTGAAGGTTTTTTTTGTGTCTCTCTCTCCTTTAGTTCTGCTCTGATTTTAGTTATTTCTTGTCTTCTGCTAGGTTTTGAGTTTTTTTTATCTTGCTCCTCTAGCTCTTTCGATTTTGATGCTAGGGTTTCAATTTTAGTCTCTCCTTGCTTCTCATGTGGGCACTTATTTCTATATATTTTCCTCTAGAGACTGCTTTAAATGTGTCCCAGAAATTCTGGTATGTTGTTTCTTCATTCTCGTTGGTTTCGAAAAACATCTTTATTTCTGCCTTCATTTCGTTGTTTATCCAGTCAACATTCAAGAGCAAGTTGTTCAGTTTCCATGAAGCTGTGCAGTTCTGAGTTCGTTTCTGCATTCTGAGTTCTAACTTGATTGCACTGTGGTCTGAGAGACTGCTTGTTATGATTTCCATTCTTTTGCATTTGCTGAGGAATGATTATTTCCAATTATGTTATCAATTTTAGAGTAGGTGTGATGTGGTGCTGACAAGAATGTATATTCTGTGGATTTGGGGTGGAGAGTTCTGTAAATGTCTATTAGGTTTGCTTGTTCCAGGTCTGAGTTCAGGTCCTGGATAGCCTTGTTAATTTTCTGTCTGGTTTATCTGTCTAATATTGACAATGGGGTGTTAAAGTCTCCCATTATTATTGTGTGGGAG
>NW_022449032.1:0-287 GCF_009761245.1 Sapajus apella | reverse complement strand
TTACATTTAGGGATAATATTGTTATGTGTGAATTTGATACTGCCATTTTGATGCTAGCTGGCTGTTTTGTTTGTTAGTTGATGCAGATTCTTGATTGTCTTGATGCTCTTTACCATTTTGTATGTTTTGGAGTGGCTGGTACTGGCTGTTCCTTTATATGTGTACAGCCTCTTTCAGGAGCTCTTGTAAAGTAGGTCTGGTGGTGACAAAATCTCTGAGTACTTTCTTGTTTGCAAAGGGTTTTATTTTTCCTTCACTTATGAAGCTTAGTTTGGCTGGATAGGAGA
>NW_022449031.1:0-1711 GCF_009761245.1 Sapajus apella | reverse complement strand
AACTGAGCATGAGACAGGATTACTGTCACATAGGCGTTTCAGATGCCTGCATTTTTTTGGTTTTCCTTTCTTTGACTTTGCTTTATTGAGATGGAATCTTGTGCTGTTGCCCAGGCTGGTGTGCAGTGGTGCGATCTAAGCTCACTGCAACCTCCACCTCCCAGGTTCACGCTACTCTCCTGCCTCAGCCTCCCTAGTAGCTGGGATTATAGGCACGCGCCACCACGCCTGGCTAATTTTTGTATTTTTAGTAGAGATGGGGTTTCACCATGTTGGCCAGGCTGGTCTCAATCTCCTGACCTCAGGCGATCCACCCGCCTCAGCCTCCCAAAGTGCTGAGATTACAGGCTTGAGTCTCCACACCCAGCCGAATGCTGGCATTTTAATTTACAGTCATTCCTCACTTTGGAAAGCAACTCCCAGGTGGTTAGCATTCAGTATTGTTCTAAAATGTGGTACTTCTGGGTGGGTGTGGTGGCTCACGCCTGTAATCCCAGCACTTTGGGAGGCTGAGGTGGGCGGATCACGAGGTCGGGAGTTCAAGACCAGCCTGGCCAATATGGTGAAACCTTGTCTCTACTAAAACTACAAAAATTAGCTGGGTGTGGTGGCACGTGCCTGAAATCCCAACGACTCAGGAGGCTGAGGCAGGAGAATCTCTTGAACCCAGGAGACAGAGGTTGCAGTGAGCCAAGATTGTGCCACTACACTCCAACCTGGGTGACAGAGTGAGACTCTGTCTCAAAAAAAAAAAAAAAAAGTGATACTCCTGATCTCCAGTTTAAAATTATTAAGAAGGCCAGGCATGGTGGCTCATGCCTGTAATTCCAGCACTTTGGAAGTCCAAGGTGGGCAGATCACCTGAGGTCAGGAGTTCGAGACCAGCCTGGCCAACATGGCAAAACCCCATCTTTACTAAAAGTACAAAAGTTAGCCTGGTGTGGTGGTGGGCACCTGTAATCCCAGCTACTCAGGAGGTTGAGGTAGGAGAATCACTTGAACCCGGAGGCAAAGGTTGCAGGGAGTTGAGATTGCACCACTGCACTCCAGCCTGGGCAACAAAAGCGAGACTCTGGCTCAAAATAAATAAATAAATAAATAAATAAAAATAAAATAAAATCATTAAGATATTCTGACAAAGGAACATGACATTTTAATATATGCAAGAATGTTGACACATGATGGGAAATATTCAACAGATGTTTATGAAATGAATGACTATACAGGCTGCACGCCAGGCCCTGTGTGAAAGGCCGAAATGAGCAAAACAGAGTTCCTGCCCTCAAGTGCTTCATAGTTTAGTCAGGAAGGCAGGTGTGTAAACAAATTTTTACAGTGAGATTACCATCATAGAGGAGAAAAAGCTGGACATACAATAAGAGCTCTTTATTGCTAAAGTACAAAGGGCAAAGAGCATGTGGCCCAAGCCAACACAGGGACCGGGTGCCAAGTCGGAGAGTCTAATCTTTATCTAGAAGGTAATGTTGAGCCACTAAAGAGTTTTGAAGCTGAGGCGTGACATTATCAAGACTGCATTCTGGAAAGATCTCTTTGACAGCTGTGCAGATGATAGCTTAGTTAAAGAAGATTTGGGAAACAGTAGACTAGCCAAAGGGACATTTCAAACATCCAGATCTGGGGTGTCCAATCTTTTGGCTTCCCTGGGCCACAGTGGAAGAAGAATTGTCTTGGGCCACACATAAAATACACT